>NW_026527841.1:237178-308850 GCF_017976375.1 Cuculus canorus
AGAGACAGCAGTTAAGGGACCACGCCCCTGAGTGCAATGAGGCCCCGCCCTTTGGTGTAGTAAGCCACGCCCCCTGGGGGTTGCGATCCACGCCCCAAGGTGAAGCTAGGCCACGCCCCCAGACAAGAAGCCACATTGCCCGAGTCTGGTTGCAACGTCCCATCTGGGAGGACGAACCCCCCAAGGTGAGAGAGATGCCCTTGGGGTCTGGAGACCACGCCCCCACTGTTGGGAAGCCACGCCCATGGCAGGGAAGAGCTGGGCGGCCGCCCCCCCACATGACAGGGTGAAGGAGGCCACACCCCCAGGAAAGGGAGGCCCCGCCCATTGTAGCATGAAGCCACGCCCTCCCAGGTGCAGCAGCCACGCCCCATGTGCCACAAGGCCGAGCCCCTGAGACAGGAAGTAACTGCCCCTGGTGCAGGAAGCCACGCCTTCTGGGAGCAGTAGCCACGCCCCTGAAGGACTGGAAGCCCCCCCCGAATGGAAGCCTCCCCTCCCGGGTACAGGAAGCCACGCCCCCTGAGGCTGAAGGCCAGGCCCCCTCCCTGGAGGCCTCCCACTCTTCCCAGAGACCACGCCCTCTCTCCAGAGGCTGCGCTGCCACAGAGTGCTTCGCTTTCACCTACGGAACAGCATTTGCTGCGCCTGCAGTCACTGCAGTGAGTGTCCTGTGCTCCTTCCCTGTAGTCATTTTTCACTCTGTTTTGTTTGGTTGGTTTCTCTGCCACTCCATCTTCCCATTAACAAGGATTTGGGTTTGCTCAGTAGCAATTGAGAAAGGAATGGATCGGGATGTGAGGTGTTGGGCGTTTTTTCTCTGGAGAGGTGGGTGGTTTGGGGATTCGGTTTATTTGCTTTACGAATCAAGACCTGCACAAAAGGGGCACCTGCACCCTGACAGGCACTGTCTTTGCTTTTGTGAATGGGTGAGGAGGAAAGGAAATGAAAGGCTGAAGTGTTTCCTGCTGTCTTCTGTGCCTCTTGCTGCTCTTGGTGCCTTTGGAAGTCATTTTCTGCATGAAGGTATACAATCTCCTGGATTGAAGACTTTACCTAAAAACTTGAATGCTGTTTCAGAACTGAAACCAAGGTGTTCCCTCGTTGCACCTGATCCTCTGGGAGCTGTGTGCACCGTGTCCCCCCGAAGAAGCAAACCTGGCCTTGTGTCCCCAGACTGAAATCCAGTGTCTTGCTCGAGTTTCATGTGGGTTTAATTTGTTGCCTGAAAAAAGGATGCTGGCAGTTAACTGTTACCATAACCATTTTCTTTTCCATTCTTTTAGGAGGGTAACACCACAGGCCACTGAAACAACAAGAGAAGCTGATAACCTGGAAAAGCACGATTCCTCCAACAGATACCAGGTGTCGTCAACCCTGCAAAACCTTCCCACAAAGTGCCCTCTGGTGCTGCAGGGTCAGAGGCTGATTCAGCTTCTGTCAGGCTGGCAAGACAAGGAGGCAGACCTGGTGAGTGTATGCCTCGCTTGTTTGTTTTTCCTGTGTTTTCTTTGGCTTTGCTTGAGTGTGGTGGTAGAAAGTGCTTGTGGATACTACAAAAAAATTCCTGTGGAGTTTTGAAATTAACCTATGGGAAAAAAATGAGCCTTTGAAAATGTGATGGAAGAGGTCACTTTGTCAAGACACCCTTGCAGTCTGTCGTGTGTATGTACAACTCAGGAATATGTGTAGTTTTGTGACGATGCTTTGTAGAGCTTGGACAGACACTTCTAGCTGGACTAGTGGAGGAGTCCACTCAAGTTTCCATATTCCAGAAGCAGTTTTTATGTTTCAGTTAGCAAGTAAGAAGTACTCCAAGAGTCAAATTTAACTTTAAGAACTGTGTAATTGAAGTCCATGTGGGGTGACTGGTAAAGGGAGGCTGAGGTCCATTTCTGTTTGTATGGAGTTTGAACAAGACGCAGTTTCATACAGTGACATGAATGGAAGTTCTCATGTCTTTTATTTATCACCAAACTCAAAATGAATATATGTTATATACTCAGATCAGATAACAAATCTGCCGAGGCCCTGGTATTTAATTTATACTTGTCTTCTAGAAGATGAAGTTGAACTTTGTCTACGGTACTAAATCTACCAAAACTTTCTCTTTAAGATTAGGTGCCTGAGAAGGCAGATTCCGTGCCTCTAGCTTTAGCTTTACCTCCACACCACCAACTCTGAAATGGCTGCCCTACATGGTACCTTTTCTTGTTCCCTGAAAAGCATCTGGTGTCTCTTGAAACATCACATGTTGCTTCTTCCCCGGGTATTTCTTGTATCTCCTTTTATAGTAAGTTTCTGTCCTGTGCTTTAAGAGTATGTTTCTGAAGAGTCTTCAAGGGAGATGATGGATCTAGCCCTTGCAGTCTTGATTTTAGTTTTCTCGCCTTGCCTCGTGTATGTTGAAATGTTAAGAGATGTGTTGCAATATACCATAGGCAAATTTCCACGGAATATTCAATTTATTTGTTTGACTAAGTGATGATACTGCAGCAGCAGCAGCAAAGTACCTCAAGTATTGAGACTGAATGTATTGAATGCGTTTTTCAGTCCGTTCTGACTAAGCAGTTGCTGAGGAGAGAGATGTGAGATGCAGCTGTGGAGACAGAGCCCAAAGAGCATCCTTACGGACAAGTGCAAGAACATTTCAACCTCTAAGGGTGCCTCTTGTACTCAGTTTGGAATACAGTGTTCCCGAGTGGGCCCTTGCTCTTGAGCTTTATGCCAGTTTCCTTTGAAGCATTAGAGTCTGCACCGTTCCTTATATTATAGTTGTGTCTGCACAGAGGCGTGGAGATCAGGGAACCACTGCATGGTTCTCCGTGCCTTGGGATATATACTGTAGTTGCTCCCTAATGCCTTAATCACAGGGATAATTCTTGTTCTCCTGGGAATTTTGCAAAGCAGCAAAGATGTGTTAGTGCATGAAGGATTTAGTCTTTGTGCTCATGGCAAAGCGATGGACTGCCAGCCCAGACGGATGTTTAAAAGAGAAAATGGCCAAATAGTATGGAGGTTCTAATTAAAAGGCTGTTTTAGTCTAACACATAAAAACTGGTTAATAAGCTTGGCAAAGTCTGTGCTTTCTTTTCCGCACTTCATGCAATGAAGTAAGCTATAAATAGTCTTTAAATAGCTGTAAATAGTCTTTTTTCCTCTTTTTTTCTTTTTGGTTTTTCTTTAGGCTCATTATTTCTTAGCAGCTACTAGTAAAAGATATCTGAGAATTGCTTGGGATATTTAATTTAATGCTGTTGTTTTAGAGGGAAGTAAGTTGACTGTTCAGCAGCTGTTAATTTTGATCAAAGTTAAAATAAACAGCTTTGGTAATGTGTTACTAATGTTTCTCCATTACATTCAGTTTTACAACTTTCAGTCCTAGAGTTTGTGATGTCATTTCACTGGCTTCCCAGGTGTGTTCTTCTCTGTCTTTCAGTCAACACTGAGTTTCTTTACCTGTCATTAGCAAGTGACAGAGGATAAAATACACTTTTGTATTGTAGGTTTCCACAAGATTTCTTTCTTTGTTTGAGTTTCAAACCTCTAATTCATGTACCACAACTATTTTCTTATTATGTGGGATGCTTTTTGCTTTTTATGGAAAAAAAAAATGTAGGAAATGAGGTGGCAATTAATTTCTGGTCCCCCTGCCAGACAAGCATGTTTTCATACACTGCCTACGGAGGAATGAGCCAAGCTGGGAGGCTGCAATGGATGAGTTTGAATTGGAAGCTTAACTTTGGGTAGAAGCATACTGTGAGATAAAAGCTTGTGGAGAGAACATCTGCATTCTTGACATACTGAACAAACAGCTGACCTGATTGAGAATAAGTAACTAAGGTGCTGCTTTATCTTTTGCTGTTCCTTTCTACTCCTCTGCTCTTACTTATGAAAATGATGTCGATAAGATAGTAAAATTTGAAGACTTTGGGGGCCTTCACTTCTTTAGATCCTCGCTCCTTTTATTATTTGATCGTAGCTCCTTTTATTACGTTAAGATTTCTCTTACACAGGTAAAGCTCCCAGCTATATACCTCAAAAATGCGAGCAGAATTACAAATGTTTCTGCAAACAAGGACTTTAGCAGCAAAAATCAGCTTTCCTTTCCCCCTCTGTAAGTGGTATGCTTCTGAAATTCATTGAAATCCTATGCTTGCAGCTACTCATGGAGGCAAGTAACAATACTCCTTGCGGCGTTGCAGGGATTAGTCAATATGTGTCTGGGCTTTTGGACCCCTACTGCTACTAAACTCACTATCGTATGTGACACTAAAATAATTTTACAAACAAGTAAAACAGCAGCACTTTAATTTGCCTAGGAAAGCTATTAAATAATATTTATAATAATAATAATAATATTAAATAATATTTATAATATTTGCTCCTGGCCAGGAGCAGCTCCTCTGCACAGCGCTGTGGGAAGAAGGTGTTGGTGGAACAAAGCACCCTTAGCAGAGTCCTTGTGGTGTTGAGAGGGTGCTGCATGGGTCAGAGCTCCTCACAGCTCCACACCTCCACAGGATATTGGCAGAAGCAGCTTTTTCTGAAGCACATCAAGGCAGGAGCTACCTGAAGGGGAAGGAGCCTGTGCTTTCAGTCTCTCACTCGTTTTTCTGAGTGGGGAAATGAACATGAAAATTCATGTCTTGGTTCCGGAGGAGGCATTTGAATTCCAAACCTTTTTGTCACTCAGAGGTGAATACATCAGTGTTGTATCAACAATAAAGCCCCAAAGCTTTCAGACAGCCCCACCATCACCATTACAGCTTCACTGGGACTGAGCTGATGATCCCATCATCACCTGTACACCCAGAGATGTCCCCGCGCAGTGCCCGGCTGCTGGGAGGGGTCTGCAGGGCAGCACTGGGCACAGAGGAGCGGGATAGGGTCTGCGAGCACTGACAGGGAGGAGTGGTGGGGAAAGGGAATCAGCTCCTGGCAGGGGCAGCTCCAGGCAGCAGAGACACAGACAGGGGCTGAGGCAGAACTGGTACCAGAAGAACCATGGCAGGGGATTTGGGGCACCAAATCACTACTCAACTACGCCTACAGATAAGAATACAAAGACCTCTATTTCCAATGAATTGGACTGTTGGCATAATTTTACATTAGTACAGACCGTTAGGGTGGTTTGTCTCTGGGCCTATGATACCATTGGGCTCTCATTCCAATTTAAAAGCAATATTATAGCTAAGCCTGTTACAACTCAGAATTGATGAGATTGGTCCATATAATCAGGAATACAGGCCAACAGCAAATGCTGTTCAACCCAGAATGGCCTCTTAAACGCGTTGAACTGCTAATGCAAACTGATATTTCTGAAATTCAACCAGCATGCTCTCATTTCCTAAAAAACATTCTTCGAGAGCTGGACAACCTCGCTGTGAAAACAAGTGCCCTTCAGGGGCAGAACACAAAGGGGCCTAAGCGGAGTGCTGGAGACAGGATTGGAGGTCCTAAATGGAGTTGACTATCAGAAATGTTACCAAAGTGGGAAAAGGTGGAGGAACAAGACCACGAATTAATAGTAAATGCACTCGGTGTGATCCAAGAAAACGTTTCTTTGGCCCTCAGTTGTATACAGGCACAATTATGGATGCAATCAGTGGCCGCCTTAATGATAAAGAAGGTGGTGAGGGTACTTTCCCACTGAAATCAGGAAAGTGGTTTGGGACAGTGCCACTGACTTAGAGAGGAAGCTTCAATCCTGGCAGACCCTGGTAAATTCCACCTCTGAGCCCATCACTACTACAGCCACAGCCTTTGTGTTTACCATACGTAACTCTTCGATATATGGGATAAAAATGGGAGCTCTGTCCCCCAGAATCTGTCTTGTAGCCTCAAAAATGGCAGATCTGGCCCAAAATAGTGGTGTTCTGGGCCTAAAACTGGTGTTCTGGCCACAAATAGTAGAGTCCTGGCGGAAAGAAATATGGGAGCCTGCCCCCCAGAATGACAGGTTTGGCCCCCAGAGTGGCAGTTCTGGCCCCACTCAGGGGGCTGGGGGAACTGAGGAAAAGAGAAGTCAAAGCCAGGGGGTCTGCCCCCCCATCCCCACCCCCCAAAGTGTTCTGCTCCCCGTATCAGTGTTCTGGCATCAAAAATCAGGGTCCTAGCCATGAAAATATGAATTCCAGCCTCAAAAATCAGTGTTCTGACCCCCAAATTTGGTACTCTTGCCCCAAAATAGGTTTTCTGCCCTTAAAATTGGTGTTCTGCCCCCCCAAAAAAGGGTTCTGGCCCCCAAAAAATCAGTGTTCTGGCCTCAAAAATGGCACTTCTGGCCCTAAAAGTTAATGCACTTGCTCCAAAATTGGTTTTCTGGTCCCCTCAAAATCCATGTTCTTTCCCCAAAAATGTGCGTGCTGTCCCCCAAAATCAGTGTTCCAATGCCAAAGATTGGTGCTCTGGACCACAAATAGCTGTTCTGACCTCAAAACTCAATGTCCTGCTCGCAAACATGGGAGTTCTGGCCCCAAAATCGGTGTTCTATGCACAAAACTGGGAGTTCTAGCCCCAAAGGTCTGTATTCTGGATGCAAGAATTGGTTCTTTGGCCCCAAAAATCGGTGTTCTGGCCCCCCCAAAATGGGTATTCTGTCACCCCCAAAATGGGTATTTTGGCCTTAAAAATCGGTGTTGTGGCCCCCCCAAATATGTATTGTGGCCGCAACCAGGAGGCTGTGGACACTGAGTCAAGCAGGGGTCACAGCCAGGGGTCTGGGAATTGGGGTGTTCTAAAGAGACTCTGGCAATGAGAATTCCGAGACTATCAACTCTGTCTGTCTTGTGGCATCAAGTCAGCAGCTGAAGGCACGGGGCGCTGGGCGCAGGGCTGAGGCAGGGCTGCGTGTAGGCACAGGCGGGTCAGGCGCCGGCTCCCCTCCCCTCGGTTACATTTGGGCAGAAAGCAGTTAACAACATGGCCCATCTGCCCTCCCATCAACACGTGTTGGGGGCGGGGAGGGGGCGGGTTTGCCACTTGTCTTTCCAGAAGGATCGGCCCCGGCGGTGCAGTGGGCAGAGGGAGGGGGCGCAGCACTGCCCCTCTGCTGAACCTCACACCACAGAGAAGCTGGTGCCGCCAAAGAAAGAAGACACTGGACCCCATGACTTCCAAAACTCAGGTACCGATACATTTGGATCTCCAATCCCCTCAAGACAGAAATGCTGACTAGCCTGTTTGTTACACAGGGATCAACGCCAGGAGCCTGGCAGTGGGGGGCTGTGACCCCAAAAGGGGACTTGTGGCACCAAAGATGGGAGTTCTCATGCTAAAAAGCAGCGTTCTAGCCGTAAAATCTGAGTTCTGGCCCCAAGAATAGGTGATCTGACCTAAAAATGGGTGTTGTGGCCCCACTCAGGGGGCTGTGGGAACTGAGGAAAGAAGAGGTCAAAGCCAGGGGGTCTGTCCCTCTCCCCTCCCAAAAAGTATTGTGTCCCCTAAATCAGTGTTCTGGCCTCAAAAGTCAGTGTTCTGATGCCCAAATTTGGTGCTCTTGCCCCAAAATAGGTTTTATGGCTGTAAAATTGGTGTTCTGGCCCAAAATTCAAAGTTCTTGCACAAAAATGGGTGTTCTTGCCCCCAAAAATCAGTGCTCTGTGGGCATGAGCAAAGCAGGGATCCAAGCCAGGAGTCTGGGAATGGGGCTGTCCCCCAGAAAGGGATTCATGTGGCACCAAAGATTGTCCAAAAATTGTCCTCTCCTTGCTGTCACTGCCAGGGTGTCATGTGAAGCACCTCCAAAGCTGATGTGACTGCCTAGGTAGTACTGTCTTCCACCATGGTCTTCAAACGGGGCTTGCAAATGAAAACACCAACTCAGTGCTCAGCACCAGCAGCGAATACAGCATCAGTAATTGCTAGGAAAACACTAGAAAGCAAAACTGAAAGCATTATTATGGCACGTTTAGACACTCAAATCTAAGATGATCTGCATGCCGTGTTTCATCTCTATGTCCTCCACCTTTAGACAGTGTTATGATTTGAGGATACCCAGTCCACCTGTTCCTGTAGTTCCTCACTGCTAGAGAGAGCACCCCAGTCTGTTCTGTCCGCAGTGCAGCCAGGCAGAATGATCAGAACACAGACAGATTTAGTCCCCTTCCCTGGGCTGGGCTGTGTCGTAGGGTGCCCCCGAACAGCATCGATCAAGTTATTTGCTTTGCCTTATATTCCTTTATTTCCTTTCCACCTCTTTTCCCCTCACAGGTTCTTTTCTCAGCCACTTCAAAATACACGGCCTGCCAAGGTTTACATCTTCCCTACTGATCCGATGTGCAGACTTTATTCCCTTGTTTGGTTATCATAACCTGGTTGTCCTGTCATTTTTCCCTTGAGCATCCAGGGAACACTTGGCACTACTCTCCCTTCGTAGTTCTGCCATATCCTGCCTTTTCATCTTCCAGTCCGATCAGTGGCACCCCAGGTCAGGGTGGGCCACCTGCATACACTGTACTCTCCTTTATTACTTCTGGCCTCCTGAAATCCATCCTGTTCTCCTCCAAATGGTGCCTCAGGTGAGCAGCAGCCGTACGCGCACATCTCAGCGTCCCATTACCTCAGGGACCCCGTGCACTATTGCCTGTTAGCACGTCTGACCTGGGCCAAGGGAAGAGGCTGTTCTGCAGCTGAAACGGCCTTCCATATCCTTCATAGCTTTTTCTCACATTATCGTTAACACACATTGCCTTATGTCTTCAGTTTTGTGTTATTTAAAGAAGAGGCTGTGTTGAAGTTTGATTCATTATTTAATTAATTCCTCAAACACTAGTGAAAATATTCTTTCTGTGAGTCAAAAATCACATGTGCGTTCAGGAATGGAAAGTGCTCTGTTTTGTTTAGGAATTCCGAAAAAAATGGCACAGTCCCTAAAATTACCCCATTTTTTTTTTTAACTTTTCTATGAAATAGAAGACTATAATGAATTTTTTAAGTTACTTTACTCTTAGATGTCTTGGTGAAGCTTTTTCTGATCTGTTTTTGATCAGAGGCGAAGATGGAATCCCAAATTTTTGAATTACTGATGTGTTTTTTTTAATTAAGTAAAGTTTATTGTTGGAAAAAAAAAAATTTACAACTGTTTAAGTCAGACAAAACACAAGATGGGGAATTTGGGGTTGACAGCACCCTGCATTTCAGAACTCTATAGCAGTTACTGCATTCCTTTGTGTAATCAGCAGTCACTTAAGTTTTTTTCCTTAAGGATAAGGAAAAAATGTTGCTGGGAAACCTTAAGAGGAAATAAACACAGGTTTTCCTCACCTATTTAAAAATATTAACAATACATTGCAAAAAACATTGAGTACTTGTGCAGGCATAAACCTGCTGTCAGCTTTCATTCAGCATGGGCCACTGCTCCTTACAAGCAGTTCCATTTTCTTCAGTAGGCACCAATGTTGTACCCAGAGCAGAGAGACAGTGGTTCTCTTAAACCACTTAAATAAAGAAGAGAGGACTAAAATGAAGCTGTAGAAAAAAAAAATCTGTATTTTAAATATAGAAAATTAGTGTGAATTTATCTGGGGGTAAGCACAGATTGTTTAGATCTATGCTTGTAAGCATAGATTGTTTAGAATTCATTAGAAATAAGAATAGATCATTATTCTAATGGTTTTTGCCTATTTGTTTGCCCTTTCAAAGCAATGAGTTCTTTCCATGCATGTGCTTGTGCTTGATTGCTCTTTCTATTTGTAGGCAAAATGGCAAAAAAGTGTCTGTACAGACAGCCTACCCTGTAGTCTCTCTAAGAAGTTAGTACCATTTTTAATAAACCTCTTTTGTGTGCTGTTGTCATCTTCAGTTCTACCAGAAGTGAAATAAGAAAATTAATACTTGATCTTACAGATAAAAATGTTGGTTTGAGGTTTCATCTGGCAGACGTCAGTGGGTTCCTGTGGCTGCTCTGTATCTCTTCTGTTTGTGGCCTGCAAGATTTTCACATTTGTTGGTTTAACATGAGGTAGAAAGTAGTGACGAGATGCCTCTGCAGTGGGAGAGTGTCTCAGGAAGGGGATATAAACAGAGGACACAAATATTTTGAAGCTCTTTAGTCAAGAAGAAGGATTTGTTGGCAGCTGGTGCAAGAAGACACTTTGAGGGAAATAGCAAAGTTTGCTTCCTGTTTCCTTTTCAAGCTAAAAATCATTTGTCTTTGCCTGCTGGTTACTGCTTTCCCCGTTGCAAACAGTGGCACCAGATGGTTTGTTTGGGTGATTTGGTGGACTACAGCAAAAAGGACTTGTTCAGCAACTCTACAGTGTGCTACCACAGGGAATGTAAGGAAATGGCAGGGAGACGTGTGCACCTATCCGGTGTCCAAGTTGAATTCTTAATAATGGATATTTTTATGATTATGACATTTCTAGAGGTTTATATTTCCAGCGTGCACAAAGGTCAGGATTGAGTACAAGCTGCAAACACCTTACAAAGTGACTGTTAGGCTTCCTTCACGATCTGACCAGCACTTGTGCCGAACGGGAGTTGCTATCTCCTGAAACCCCAGCACCATTTCCCCTGTGCCATCTGGGAGAGGGCAATGCTGAGAACAACAAAGCATCCATCTCAACCGGCTGTGTTGTCCTGGGACCCTGTGTCTGTGTGTGTATAACCACATCTCGTCCAAGGAGAACATCAGTGGTGGTTGAGTTTTACTTCGTACTGTAATTTCTACCTGTTCTCCGCAGTAAATCCTTTGCATTCCCATTCCTTTGTCTGCTGCAGGACTCATCGAGTGGCTGAAGAACAAGTAGAGTTCTTTCTGAAGCACCAGGTTCTCTTATTGTTCTCATGTCTCTTTTCTCTCCTCGTGTCATGCAGTCCTGTTTCAAAATCAACAGTTATTTCTTTTGGGCAACGGCAGTTTGGTTAAAATCACCCCCTTCAGAACTGGGATGCTGTTTAATTGCAGTAGCAGGAACACAACAAGCTCTGTGTTAATGTCGTATCCAAAGCTCACCGTGTCTCGGTGGAGGCTCAGACAAGAGCTGTTCTTGTCCAGCGCTCCTTTCTTCATAAAGGTATTTTGCCTTTTGGCACTTCAGCCGTCGAAGGGAAACAGCCAAAGCAGTTGGAGGAGATGGGATCTGCAGCGGCAGCATTAGTCATTCCAGCCGGAGCACTGTCTCCAGGCCCTTTCCGGCTACTGGTCGTGTGGCAAGGCTATTAGTCATTTTGAGAGAGCTAATGCCGATATTTCCTAGGCTTTACTCTCTGTCTGGACACAGGCACGGCCACCCAAGAGGTTCTGCTGGCAGGGATGAGGAAAGCAGAGGAGCTTAGGGAGAGTGGGAATAGCTGTACTATCCCTGGATGCTTGTTTTATGAAAACCTACTTCAAAACACTGCATTCCCATATGGAAATAATCTGAGAGGGAGTTCTCTGTTCTGCCAGAAACCAGCTGAAATGGGCTGCTGCCTTTCACCCTAACCAGGCAATGGGATACCGTCTCCAGGTGCAGCTGAAGGGAATTTGGTTTGAATTGCCCTGTGTGCTATGAAATAGCTTTTAATGAGTCCGCAGTTTTATTTCAGTGGAAAGAGTGATGTGTAAAGGGATTTACCATCATTTTAAGGCAACAGTTCAGAGTAACACTCAGAAATTCTATGTGATTTTTGTCAGTGAGATTAGGGATCTTTCTGGTACCCCTTTGTTTAGATGCATTTGAACCTGGCCAGTTTAGTTTCAGATTGGGTCCGGGTTCTGGCATTTTTGGTTTTTTGATAAAAGTCATGTGTAGATGTGGAGAGTGCGGCATTCCTGCCTTTCGGGGTGATTGCATGAAAGGAAAATGATTTTGCAGTTTCTCATGAAAATATTTCTATTGTGTGAGCTTCGCTTAAATGGCATCAAACTGAGTTTACGGTTGTGGCTGTGCAGAAGATGCAGAGATGTCACTGCAGAGCACGCTGACGCGTCTGTGTTCACTCCAGCCGGGAGCTGGAACCTCAGTGGGGACCACTTCAGCCCACTGAGCTATGCAGGGAGCAGGCTGGGAGGGAGAGTGCGCTGCTGCAGCATCACCACCGCCTTGGCTCCACAAAGGCTGGTTCGTCTGCAGTTGTTGATGGACCTAGTGCTGGTGGGGCAAATGATTTGAGAACAAAAGAAAACCCATTACTGGGGCAGTCTTATGTCCACTGGTTTTCACCCAACATTTTCAGCACAGAGTCAGTTCAGAAGAGCAGCTCCCACATCTTGCAGCTGAGCATCCATAAGGCCTGCTGGAATGAGTGAAGTGGGCAGAAAGGACGGATGTCAGAAATGAGCTTGGGGAGTGAGGCACTGGTAAACGCCGTGCTCTGCAGCTGTTCCACTGAAAGCTGGGCGAGGTCGTGCTGAAGTTTGTTACTTGTCGAGTAAGAAAATGCTAGGATGTAGAAGTCGAATAACAAGAATTGGCGATGACACACACCGTATTTAGGGAGTAACACACATATGCATAATGGTTGTTTGCAGTGACATTTCTGTATTATTTCAGTGGCAGATTTAGGTACGCCCCGAGATGTTTGCAGCATCTCTGAGTGTGATTGATTAACTTGTATTTCCTCTTTACTAGTTGTTCATTTTCTACTTTAAACCTTTTTGTGCTTCTGTATTGCTTTGTACATAATCCATTTACAAGCACATAGGCTGCAAGGTAACTCGTGCTGTTTTAACTGCCTCAGTGTCTGATATGCTTTAATTTCATTTCATTAAATGTTTTAATTGTTTTTATAGAGTACATTCCAGGGAGGGCTTTGGTCATTGGATGTCACAACATCCTTGCCTCGTAGAAATTTGCAGGAAAGCTCCTAGGAGCTAACAAGGATTGAACTGTTGGAGAGAGAGTAGTTCTAAATCCATAGGGCAACAGGATACGTTAGAAATGAGCAGTGGGATTTCTGGGGTTGTAAGAGCTGGCACTTGGGTTATTTTTGAGAGGAATAAGCTTGTACGCAGTCTAGACAGCGTGTCTTCTGCTGGCAGGGGCAGCGGCAAGTGGACGCTAATGAGGGGAAAAACAGAAAAGCCAGAGATGGAGAACATGCTGAAGGCCTCAAGTGTTAGCACGCAGGGTGTTTGGGAAGAGTCATCCAGAGGTCTTTCTTCAGGGGAAAAAATGAATACTGAAGTAATTCAGAACTACTTTTTAAATAACATTAGAGTGCTTGACTTTCTTCTCACTTTTCCTGCCTAACGCCTGAAGTATATGTGTGCCTGGACAGTCCCTGCTGTGACTCAGCTTGGGGCTGGGAATGGACCTGTTGAGAGTCACATCCTCGTCTTTATGTAGGAGCTGAGGATAACTACATGTTTAAATGCTGCGAATGCAAAATCTTTTTTTTTTGTTTGTTGCTTTAATTGCCTTTTTCTTGAACTGTCTTTACTCATCTGTCCATCACTTCCAAACTTTCTGATCCTTCTCTTTGCTCACTTGTGCTCCTCTTGCCACCTTTCTCTCCCTATTTTAATTCCTTCTTTTTTTTCCTCCCATCAGTAAAGCTCTGCTGCAATAGTAGCTAATCTTCTTTCAACTGGACACAAAATCTGTTGTTCCCAGCAGCTGTTTGCAATGGGCCAAGTGGTTAAATTCAAATAAAAGCCACCTGGGTGTTGCACTGACAGTGCGTGGATTCCCCCGGCAGCTGGCGTCAGTGCTGCTGTTACTGCTTTGTGTTGTAGCAGCACCTAGCAATGAACCAAATATTTACACAGCACATCCCAGAAGGTTCCTGATGCCTGCAGCTTTGGCCTTTGAAAGCGAACAAGGTGGGGCACAGGAAGATGGCTTTGCTTGGCAACTGCATGTCAATGCTCCTAATGGATGCACCGAGGAATTCAGTGCCCGGAATTCTTCTGTACTTGGCAGTGTACAAATATTTGAGTCAGAATTACCCTTGTTCGGAGCAATATCCTTTCTACCCTCTTGCCCATGGCCACTCTGACCTTCAGGTCTGTGCCCAAGAGAGCAGCTGTAGAAGGTGGAGATGACTCTGGAGCCCAAGGCTGGTGCAGTGTCCCATGGGGAGAGGTGAAGTCTCTGGAGGCAGCGCCAGCAGCCTGCAAGCCTTCTCCTCTGGAGAAGGGTATCCTCATTTCCAGAGTGCCTGTTTGCTATAGAAACAGTATAGTTGGTATCTCACTTGTGCCTTTAATTTTGAGAAACGGGAACAGAGCAGGGCATAAGACATTGTACAACTGCTGTGTAGACAACTCTGCTTTCTTATTGCATGCTTCTTTTGGTGAATGTGGTTCTGCAGGCCCGTGGAGTCTGGTGGGATTCACATAACACAGACCCCAGCAGGACTGCGTTCCTCCAGTGACATGTTTGCTCAGAGGGGAAGGTGGAAGATGGGTTTATTCTGAGAGGTAATTATGCGTGGTGAGGCTTCATAAATCCCATTTCGAATACAGTGTTTTTCTGCTGTGTAATTTAGTTGAAGGAGGAAGGAGCATTGTCTGTTCTTGGTTTCACTTCCCCTAATTGCACAGAATGAGAAACCTCATGGTGACTTTCGGCATCCATTGTGCTTTGACCTTTCCATGTGCCGGTCTTTGCTCAAAGATTTGAAGCAATTTAAGCAGTTTTCAGTCTAGACATTAAAGTATAACTCGCAAGAACACTTTTATACACTATTTCTCTTTTATAATTCTATAATTCATACTTTATTGTTTCAAACCAGGTTTTGTCAGTGTTTCTCATGCAATAATAGATACAACAGCTTCTTTTCACAGCTCTAATTTATTACATATCCCAGTTGCTTTAAGCTGATATTTATGTTTCTCAGAATAGAAAAGTGTGCTGCCATCTTCCAAAGCATGAGATAACTATCTGATGGAAGTTGACCTCTAATGTGTCCTCGCAAAGCCACGTGAAGTGGGGATGCAGAAGCTAACAGGGCACTCTCCTTGCGCATCCTGCCCCTCCAGCGCGGGGTTCTGGGCACAGAACTCCATTCCTAGCATGGGTATTTGGGGTTAGTTCTAAAAAACAGTGAAGCCTGCTCAAGCGGAGCTGTGTTGAGGCCAGGTTTTGCTCATGTTTCCATGTTCGTTACTCAAGCCTGAATCTCATTGGGACCAAATGGCCCATAGGAAAATATTCTTTAAGAACATGCAGCCCCAAAACATCGCTGTTGGTGATCCAATGGCTGTGAGGCTCAGCCATGCTTTAAAGACAGGTATAAATGCAAATAGGATTTGTACATTGTTACTAGTTGTTTAACATTTTCAGTGTGACCGGATCTCTGTGGGAGAGGCAACCCATGGAGATTCAGGTCCTGTGGAGTTCTGTGAGGCTACCCCAGAGTGCCGTTGATCAAGTGGGGTTTGTGTAGTGCTAGCTGCTGTTTGAGAAATACAGAAGCATTTGTGGTACCTTCAGTGTTTCTAATGCTCCATACAGTTTAGTGTAAAGAGAAGTTAGAGTGAAAGATTTTTTCTCGAACCTAGCTATCCAAAGTATTTGTAGAGCGCTGCCTCAGCAATTCTGTATGGCATTTCTTAATCTAATTGCAGTTTTGCGGCGCTTGGGGCCGTGCTTTAGTGGTGGAGTTGGCAGCGTTAGGCTTTCTCTTGGGCTCAGATCGTCTTAAAAGGCTTTTCCAACCTAAACAATTCTATAATTCTATGAAGTCCATCACAAACTCCTATGCTGAACAGAGACAGATCAAAGACCGAGTGGGACATGGGGTGCCAGTGCACTGTAACGAGATACTGCCAGAACTGGGTGCTGATAAACTTCCTTGCTCCAGAAACTAAAATACAAACACTGCTGGTTTTCAGTGAGCTCTCAGTCGTGCTCTGCTGCGAGGCAGGGAAGAGCCGCACCATTGCTCGCGGTGTCAGCAGGCGGTACTGCTGTAACTCTGTGTGTTCTGCTGCTGCTGCAGTGGCATCGATTTCGATAAACCCAACCTGTATGCAAAGTTTACAGCTGTAACTCGTACATGTACGTGCCTACAGGAAGTGGCTGTACGAGGGAAAAGCAGATTGAGGATTCGCTGCATCTTCTAATTCTTGTCCCATAGGCTCCCAGACTTGAAAGCAGAAATGTGATGTAACCGATACACCATTTCCCAAATGCAGGTCTGGGATAACACGAGGAAGGGAGGAAGGTTTTTCCAGTGGAATATAACAAACAGAATATGAACTGGCATATAAAGAATACTTTGTATGTGGCATGAGATAAAGTGGTTTTTCCTTCAAAATGTAAGTGTTTAAGCCTTACAAAGCCCCAGTAGCTCCAAGTGACTTTTGTTTCTAGTATTAAGCTGCTGAGGAAACAAAGCTTTAAACATTTCAGCCTGTAAGACAAACATACTTGGTTAGATTCTGAGGTGAGTCACATGAGAGTAAGTTGTGAGTAGTTCTCTCCAAGTCAGTTCTGTTGTGTTCCAGGTTCATTGGATTTAGATATTTTATAAGTCTCTCTCACCTGTGCAACAGACACTTTGGAAAAATCAGAGGAAATTCTTGGAGAAGTCAGCACTGCATTTTAGCAATGTGCATTAAGGACACGTAAATTGCAAGACCAGTTCTCATAAATCATAGAATCATGGATTGGGTTGGGTTGGAAGGGACCTCAAAGCCCATCCAGTTCCACCCCCTGCTATGGGCAGCGACACCTCCCCCTGGATCAGGGGCTCTGAGCCCCATCCAACCTGGCCTGGAACCCCTCCAGGGATGGGGCAGCCACCACTGCTCTGGGCAACCTGGGCCAGGGCCTCCCCACCCTCATTGTGAAGAATTTCTTCCTCATATCTAATCTAAATCTTCCTCCCTCCAATTTAAAGCCATTCCGCCTTCTCGTATCACTCCATGCCCTTGGAAAAAGCCCCTCCCCAGCTTTCCTGGAGCCCCTTTCAGCCCTGAAAGCTGCTCTAAGGTTGTAACGGAGCCTTCTCTTCTCCAGGCTGAACTACCCCAACTCTCTCAGCCTGTCCTCATAGCAGAGGTGCTTCAGCCCTCAGATCATCTCCATGGCCTCCTCTGGACTCCTCCGATGGTTCCATATCCTTCTTATGTTGGAGATTGTTGAGGATTATGCTGATTGTTTAATGCCTCTTGGAGCTTACTCGTGTTATTGCTGGTGTACTACTGCATCACAAATTGTCATCATTTCTGCAGCTAATTTGTATTTGAATTCCTGAAGTTAGGTTGATGTTGTTATTTAAGGCCTTGGTGCTCCCATTGTGTGTAGGGCTCCAGTGGGTGACAGCACAGCCTGAGCTAAGCAGAGCACAACCATAAATCACCCCAAACCAGAGCCTCTGTGGAGCAGCTGTGGCAAATGTAGCAGCTGTTCCCTGCTGTAGAGCGGCTCCTGGCAGCGCAGCTGGCGCAGTGCGCATTGTATCGCGTCTTCCTGAAGGACCGGCGAGGGCAGGGTTGGTGTCCAGTGGGAGCTGCTGTTCCTCTGGGAGGGGAGCAGCATGTTTTCTTGTACGTGGCTTAGAAGCAAGTTTGTCTGCTTTTAGCATTGCCCCTGCCTTGCCTGTTTGGCTCTGCATTCCAGGTTGTGGCTCTGAGGCTGAGTGACTGAAACCACGTTCCTTGCAAGAGCTGTAGCCTGCAGGATGCTGCTCTGCAATGCGGAACAGCTGAAGAAGAAGGTATTTGTGTAAAAATAGACACTACGAGTGTGTTCATTCAGACAGCACTCTGTGTGTGTGTGTGCGCGTAAGATCGGTCGTGGGAGAACGGGAAGACTGTGCATGCCATCGTGATGCTCTTCCTGTGTGATTTGAGACCAGTTCTGTTCTAGTTCCCCTAAGATATCCTGTTTGGACTCCTAAAGGAGCTGGAAAACCCATTTCCATCCAGAAGTAATAATAGCATGAGCTTTTGGTTTTAATCATAAACTGACATTTAAAAGTCATCTGAGGAAAGATATTTCTTGATTAAAGTCAGTTTGTGCTTAGTGCAGCTGTGGCTGATCCTTCCCATCTGGCATCGTGCTGCTGGACGTGGCGTCTGAGGCACCCAGCGACTTCACGAGGTCCCGCAGGAGTTACCAATGTTCCTGAGGGACCTTCCAGTGTCAGGACCACCCATTACCCTGAATTGTCAGTTCTCTCTTGACCCCGGGTGCCGTAGCTTTGCCTCCCACCTTTTCCCCACGGTTGATCCAAGGAGCCACCTGAGGGGAGAGGGGCAGCCCGCGTCCGGGGCTGTCAGGGCTTCAGCTCCCATGTCCGATCTGCCTGAAGGGAGAGGTAGGTGTTTGTGTGTTTTGTGGATTGCTAAGATGTGGCCTTTCCTGCTAAGAAGGTGGCTTTCATCCCAGTCCTGTGAATTTCACACCAGATCAGATTCTCTCTGCGTTCAGATGAATCGCCAAACTCAGCCTCTACTTAAGGCACAGAAAAGCTGCTTCCTCTGCACAGAACCCAGCAAAGCGGCTGCTACCAGGTAAGAGGGAGCTTTCAGACAGGAGAGAATCACAGCCTTGGAGGCCTCCTAGAGATACCACCGCTTTCTGTCCCACATGAAATACCCCCACGAGCCCCATGAAGGAGTTGGCTGTGGCTGCACAGGGGTTCTTAAACAAGTCCTTGGCACGTTCTGCAGGGCTTTGAGAACTGGAGCGCTTGTCTAGTGCTTCTCATCGTTTTCCTTTGTGATTCCCAGTATGGGCAGATGAGGATAAAACATGAGTCAGTGTTCAGCTGTTTTAAACTCAGGAGCTCCTGTGAGAGAGGCACCGGGGTTCCCCAGCTGCAGGCTGATCTGAATGCCTGGAGTTTGCTGCCTGGAGCTGTAGAGAAGCTGGATTCCCTGAGCCCCAAGATACCAGGCGCATGAAGGCATGTAAGGAATATCAAAGACCTGGCCCATCGGATGGGCATCGTTCCGTAGTGGCCTGTGATCAGCCACGTTTTCGTGTTGTAACTGCCAGGCATTTTGTGGTCCCTCGTGTGTCTTTGTTCCCAGGACAGATCCTGGTCTGCTTCCCCATGAGAAATACAGCACTGAGGACTTCATAGAAATTAGCACTAGCAAATTCCAAGTGTTTGATATCATTTGGCATTCTGCACCCCCCCTTCAGTCTGTCATAAATTCCTAAACTGGAGCAAGGTCACATCTGGCCGCAATCTCAGGCTGCCAGATGAGGAGCAGCCCTATAAAACCCAACTCCTTCTCCTGTGTGCTTTTCAAAGCTGCACTCCCCAGGTTTCTTTCTGCAGGACGTGCCGCATGCCCGCTGAGCACCACACAGCAATTTAGGCTGACAGGTTTTTCACACCTTACAAACTGCAGTTTGCGGAGTACAGCTTTGTATGCCGTATGTAAGGCAGTACGAGCAATTACAGCATCACAGTTCTCACGCCAATAGGCAGCATCTGGGTTCCATCCTCTTCTGCAATCACACGTCCCTGCAGGGTCAGGAATTGTGTTCTTTCCCGGTGTTTTGATGTGTACACAGCTCCTCATACTCCGAGCACCCGCTCGCCTTCCACACGGCGACTGTGCTGTTCTGTCACATGATTTACCACAGTTAGAGCAAAGGTTGTGTGCTGGGTAGTTGAGGACTAGCGCCGGAGGCTGCGAAACGCCAGCAGTCAGTGATGGGATGAGGCTCAGGCTTTGTGCAGCAGAGTGACTGGAAGTGGCTCTCATGCCCAGTAACAGGGACAGTTGAGAGTAGGTAGTGGTTGTTTCTGGTTTATCATTTTCTGTTGTCCTGTCATGTTCTGGTCACAGGGGGTTTATCTGTATCTCACTGCCTGTGTTTCTTTGTGCCTTCGAAGTGCTGTAAGGACCTCGGTGACCCCGTCTCAAAGGCAGCAGCAGACAGTGCTGATAGGGGGACTGGGTTGTTCCTGCGAAGCGGCCTTGGATCAAACAAACAAACATAACACGACTAAAAAATACTCTTTCATGATTTCCTGTGTAAGGGCTTCTACGGCCTCTGTACAGGTGTGCGATCCTGGCCTGTCTGAAGTGACGCATCTATGTATCCCTTGAGAGCACATAAATGGCACTAAAATCCCCGAACAGTCACAACTCGAGTGGCACCTCAGAATTGAAAACATTGGTATCATTACTCTTAACTATTAGAAGCGTGGGCTAAACGTGGCAGTGAACTGAACCCCACTGCGGTGGAAAGCATGGGCTAGAAACCGCCTTGGCTGCTGTGATCTTTCTGACCTAATTTGCACCCTTTGGAACCTGTTTGTTCACAGGGCAAATATCCTGACATTGTGACCCTTCAGGAAGGACTGCAGGGCGATTATATAACTCTGAGGAACCCCCTAGTTTCTGGGTAAGCCGATACATCCAGTTATTGATTCACAGAGCTAGAGGATTGTGACACACCTATCGACAATCTATACAGAGTCAGTCTGCTTGAACAGAAGTCACTCTGTGCTCTGTAATGTCTCTAATGCACTGCAATCAGATGATGCGTCTTCCATTTTAGGGCTATAACCACACATTAAAAACACAAGGAGAAAGAAACAGAAAAAACCAAAAAAACAGATATGCCAGCCCCATGCCCTGCTAGGTCAGGCAGGCAGGTGTCTGCCTACCACGCGTGCCTGCTCCTTTAAAAAGCCTGGTGGAAAAATGAAGAGCTCCAAAAGACTTTTGGTTTGTAGTTTAAGAAAAAATATCTGTGATTGTCTTGGGTTTGGGAGCTCATGCTCCAATGAAGAGTCTGAATTCAAAGTGTAGGGATGTGGGATGTGCTGTCCCTCTCACACATCAGAAAACGTGTCCAGCTCAGCTGGGCTCGAACCGGCTTGGTTTTCTCTCCACATTACATGAGCAGAGCAACGGGAAGAGCACGTGCTGAGGCCAGTGTCCCTCTCGCTGGGCCAGGGGACACTGACCACCCTCCTCGAGGAGCTACAGCAGGGTTTTCCACCTGCTCCCCAGCAGTTGCGGCTCATTCTTTCTGCTGTGGCAGGAGGGGCAGGGATTACAAACCCTGGCGGCAAAGCACAGCGCTCCAGTCATCTTGTCGTTAAGGAATGGAAAGAAAACTGCAGTTACCATGGTATTGAAGGCAACCATGGCTGCGCTTTTCTATTGTTTTAAGAAGGAATCAGTTATGTGTGGGAGCAGATCGTTCTTCTGCCACACACACTGGATTTGTTTGGGCTCCCTGCTGGATGTGTTCTGGTGGGTTTGGGTTTTTAAACAGAGTAACAAACCCTTGAAGTTGCATGTAAGATAATAGTGATCTCTGTCAGAATTCTGTAAGGGCCAGGAAAAGTCACTTTTTGCGAAGTGATCAGAATGCTCTTCTATTCCATCTTCTCTGTAATATGCATTAATTTATATGGAACCAGCTGGAAATAAGGCGTAGCTCCCTCCATGGTATTTTTTTTGTGGAGCTGGCAAATAAACCATAATAGGTCGTTTTAAATGGCAGATTTGGCACTTAATGCTTTAACTCTGGGCTGCTGAAATGAATATTGTCAGACCATCGCAGTTAGAAAATAAGCAGCTTTATTTTACAGCCTTTCTTGGGGCTGGCAGGTGCCCAGTCCCAGCCCATGGCCCCTCTCGCCCACCACCGCAGGACCAGAGAACTTCAAACCATTCACAGGGCTGGTACCAAACGCTTGTGGATTGATTTGTTTGCAGAATCCCAGAACAAACCACACTCAAATTCTCAGAGGCTTCTTAACAACGCATTTGCAAAAGGCTGACAAATCCTCTTGAAAGGGGACATTTACAACCGCAAATGTTCCACCAGCCCCAATGAAGGGAGCATCCTGCTGGCAGTGAGCAAGTGTTGTCAGATCAGCTCTGGGGTGGGCAAGCCTCGCTTCCAGTATGGAAGCAGGGGTCAGAGGGGAACACACAATACAGGGAAGCAGATGGGATGTTGTTCCAGGGTAATCCCTGCGCACTTGACTGAAGAACCCTGCACGTGGCCCTCTTGCAGACACGCTGACGGCTCAGGAGAAACCTTGACCCCTATGCCCCACCCCCCGGCCCGCTGTTCTGTGTGCACCATGCAGGCTGGAGTTACTGATTGTTTGGAAGATACACATGGATGAAGAAGGGAGAACGACACCTGTTCTGGACCTCCTCACTAAAGTACCGGAGCAAGGTAACAGCTTTCCCTGCAAGGCCCCTTGCTGAGTCATCAAGCAGAACACGTCCCCTTTCTTGCCCAACATCTCTCTGGCCGAGACAGGAAGCCATCTCGCCAAGCTCAGGCAAACCCATCCCCATCGAGCAGGCAGTTGAGCTTCACCTCCCACACAATGTAGAGGGGCTCACCCATCACCTACCCCCTCCTCCAGAGAGCAGGTCACCCCTTCATCCCCACCCCTGCCACTGTCTGACACCCATGTCCATCGTCATGTTCTTCTTGCAGTCCTGGAGCACAAGATGGTGACGTTGAGGAAGGCCCCCAGGCACTTCCGGAGCCTGCTGCTCCTGCTGGGGGTCGAGGCGGCCATTGAGAACCTGATCAGAGTGGTTGGCTTGCGGGAATGAACACCAGCCTTGCTTACAACAGGTAGCGATTTCAAAAGTAGTTTTAATTAAGATATTGTGTTACACAGTCCATAATTTTAATGAGTATAAACATTAAGTTATTTTCCATTTAGAAATTATACTCATAAACCATGCTATCTGTACAATTATGGCACGTTATATATAAATTGTCATGACATGAAAATAAATACAGCCATTTAAATACAAAAAATGCCAAATAAAATAGTTACATGTACAGAGTGATTTCATTATAAATCTCTCTCTGAATCATTAATGTACCAGAGTGGTTTGTATCTTCTCAACGTTTCCTAGACACCTGGAAAGTGTTAAAAGATCATGCACTGTCAAAATCAAGTCCATAAAAATCCATTTCACAGCTCTGTAAAGTACAGTGATTTTAAAACAATGAGAGAACAGGAAGAAACCCTCCAGGACAGTTACGGAGCCTTCTCATTAAATTAGGGGGAAGGAGACAGTGTGAAGGTCTCAAAGACGGACTATGCTAGAAAGAACAAAGGGCATCTGCATGAAGAAACTGCTTCCCTCACTCCCCGATCAGACAGCGCTGAGCTGGACAAGGACCATCGCCAGTCCGTAAGAGACAGATGAGTTCACCGTTGCCCACCACCACTTCGTGTCCATTCCCTGCATTCCTGGAGGGGGAAGCTCCAGTAGGCAACACAATATGAAAGCACCACGTTCCATACATTCATCCCTGAAGAAATAACAGGATCAGGCGGATGCCCCATGCCCTCCCTCAGATGGACCATTTGTCAGCGGAGTTCTGCTCAGCACCAGCGCTCACAGCCAGACCTTCACTTCACCTCTTCTGGGGTAGAGAGGGACCGCCGTTGTTCCTGGAATACGAGGGGCCAAAACACTGTCTCGGGACTCTCAGGTAACACTGAGAGACTTTCTTTTCAAACCCACAGCTGCTCCAGCCATGCAACCAACACAACTGCCAACTCTGTCTATAAGTTACAATGAATTATTCTATAGCAATAGCAAAACAGAGAGACAAACCAAGAGCTGAAGCACCAGTGTGTTTAACGTTCACTATGTGATCACTTGAACAGCCTTCTATTGTTCTGGTAGGTCAGGAAGGACCAACAGACCAGACTGGTTTCTGTCAGTCTGCAGCTGGGTAACGCCAGAGATTCAGTGTTGATGAGCAGCAACCCTACCACAGAGGATCCTGTAGGGTGTAAGGCAGGTTAAGGTCAAATTTGGGATCCAGCAGAAGGGCAAAATACATTGCTGCTTTATCGACCGGCATGGGACTTGTTTAGCTCCTTAATATAGCCTTTATTTCATTTTTAGCTCCTTCTTGTGTGAAAATGAACCCGTTTGGTTCATAGGTGCAGTTACAGCATTGAAACCTGAGACCTTCCATGGTGGCCATTCCACCCTTCCTCCCCTTGGCCAGCAGCAGGGGGTTCTGGGTTTAGAAACAGCTCTTTGGAAAGCAGGTGCTACCACAGCCACCAGCCCCTCACGCTGCTGTGGCGGCCGGTTCGGGGAAGAGCAGCCCCAGCCCCTCTCCAGAGCTGCACGCTGCCACTCGAGGCAGAACACCAGACTGCTGCTGCGGGGCTGCTGCCCATGGCAAAGCTCCACTGCTGCAGGAGTGGTGTCACTCTGTGTTTCACACCCCTCCCTTGACCTGTGCCAACAGACAGGGACTGCAGTGTTTGCCTTTTGAATGCCTGGTAAAACGGAACAATGCACATACACCCCTGAGATCCCAACAAGGACCTGGTTTTCAAATGTTAACCTACAGTCCCTTGTACAGCAGCACCCGTGAGAGCCCACAGCACCCAGGCACAGCACTGCAGCCCTCTGCATGCATCAGGGTTCCCCAGCTGCCGTAGATCGTGTCATAGCACCCTCGCTTTGAGCAGATCCTCACTCTCCAACTGAGGACCTTCCTCCAGGATAGCTTTTCCTGCAACACCTCGAGCTTTCAGCTGCACACACCATCGCTGAATCACTGGTGTAGTGACACCAGCCTGGCTCCAGTCCTTAGCCCAAGGATGTGACCCCTGCACCTTCATAAAATCAGATGCTGTCACTTTTGCCTGTGTCACCTAAAAAGAATAAGCCCGAAAGCAGGTGGTCTGCTATGCAGTAGGTGGGGCACCAGCTGAATGCTGCCAGCCTCCGACACAACCCAATCTGAAAGAACCCCTAACGCTGAGCACACATTATCGTTAGAGCTCCGTTTCAGTCAGGGAAGAGCAAGCTGTGGTTTCCCTTTCAGTAGCAGCACATCATGTACAGAAATTGGAGATCACTGTGGCAGATGGGTGAAGCCCAGTTGTCACAATACTCCAGGACACCTACCTGTAACCCCTGCCCCTTGGCTTCTGAAGCTTTAGGCAGATACAAGGTGAACACGGAGCCTCTGGGGGCGGCCTGGCCTTCTCAGTCCCAGGCACAAGGACTGAACCCCGTCCCCAGCACTCCAGCATATTCTTGTTCTCTGCACAGTATTTTATTGTTACCACAGACAGTCTCCATGCTCTCAAGTCCTTTTTATAACACAAAGCTTTTCTGGAATGGCTCAGCTCTGCCTTCCTCTGCACACTGCAACACACCGGACCATGCAGACTTACTCTCAGGAATGACTAACAGCCTAAGAAGAGAAAGTGCCACACATGTCCTAGGTAGAGGAGAAAACACGAGCGGGAGAAGAAAAACTAAACAGAGCAGGGCAAGAGAAAATAAAATGCTAAGAAGACAATGCTGACATAGTGACAAAGTCTAGAGAAAGGAGGAAAGACCACAGCCAGCACCAACTGAAAATATCTGTAATTAGAAGGAGGAGACATTCTTGAAGCCCTGCTCCTATAAGAGGATCATCAACATACTTGAATCACATTTTGGTTTTACCAGACTTTTCTCTAAGCACGACAGCAGCAGAAAGGCGACAGATAACCCATACATGCACTGCATTCATGGGCCTTGCCTTCCTCTGCTTCCCTCTGAGCTACTTCAGAAACTTCGCTATCCCTTATTAAACTGAACACACTTCCCATTCATCTTCCTGATCTGAAGCAAACGGCCTCCCTGTATGTGTACTTCACATTCATCCTTATTTCTGTTTCCCTAAAGTTAATGGCCACAGTGCTTTTTGTAGTTCTTTCTCATGGGAACACTGCCACTGAACCGTACAAAGCCGTGGCTCGGCAGCTGCTGCAGCTCACACGTTGCCAGCACCTCTCAGGTACCACACCCCGAGGACTCTGGAGGAGACTGATGGCAGAACTGGAACCTCCTTCCTCTCAAGCTCTTTTTTCTCCCTTGGAGAACTGTGCTGATGCTTCACTTTCACCCTCCACCTCCAATTCTTGATCATTTTTAATCCCTGTTAAAGCAGATCCAAGGTAACTCGCTTCTGTTCCTTCTCGAGCAGAAAAACCTTCTGTCACAGGCCAAGGAACTGTCAGACTGTGTCCTGTTCTTTTGCATGTTCTTTTGCAACAGAAGGGACACTAAAACCACCCTCTGGCAAAGGCTATTCCATCAATATTTCATTGTTTTGTCCAGGTTTCGTGGCTTTTTAGCTGCTGAATTGGCAGTGAACAGCAAAGCTTTCCCGCGACACCAGCTCTGTGCTGCTCCTCACCCATCCTGCCCAGCAACAGTTGGTAACGCTGCCATGTCTTCCTCAGCATCACCACTCTCCAATGTTGATCGGCCATATTAACGCATCCTCTGTTGCCACCACTCTCCTTATGGAAAGTCTCACCTTCTAAACACTTGAGTCATGATCTGTCCTACACAAAGGCCTAGACAGCAGTCACACAATCTTAGTTACATCAGAAGATCTCAAGTTTTCTCCTGCCAGAGAGATGGGTGCATTTCAAAACATCCCTTGTTCTCACTCCTGTCAGTCACGGTTCTCTCACAGGTTTCCTGTTTCCCCTCAGGCTGGTTACTCGCTTACCTGGGGGCTTTTATCAGCAGCATGTGTTGAATCTTACCTTCTTCTGGTTCGGGGGAAACTTCAGAAACCGCAGCACCACACAGCGCTAGAGGAAGACAGGAAAGAAAACAGCTTCATTAGCATTGAAGTACATTAGAATTTCTGAACAGCACAATTGTCTGATCCCCAGATCTACCCTGCCTCAGTCAGTAGGGGAAGAAAAAAGCAAAGCAAAGCAAGCATTTTAAATCGTTTCTTCAGTCAACCCAAAATCAAATACCCATCTTTTTCCAGACCTGCTACCTCTGGGAAAAAGTACAAGCCCCACTCTGATATCACCTGCTTACAGTATCAGCCCAGATAACAAAGTATAGAAACACAGCAGTTACCAGCAGCAGATACAGCGCTCTATGGATGAACATTAAACCCTGCTGCTCCTGAGCTTGCGGAGCAGCAGGTTTCCAAATATTTTACCTTAAAAAAAAAAAAAAATCACTAATTTTTGTCGTTTTTTACAATTTCTATCAAATTTTGTAACAATTCAAAACCCTTCATGTTTTCAAAGTACGCAAATTCTGAAGACAGCCTCAGCCTTTAGTTTTAAGAGCTGGGATAAAAATCTTTTGTAGCTGTCCGAAGTACATCAAGCCTTTCTCCTTGAGCCTGCTGAGTGTCACAAGTCACACAGTCACCTGAAGTACCTTCCTTTGAATACAATCTCACTGGAATTAACCATTAGATTTGGTAAACAGAGTGTTTAAGTGAAAAGCAAATTCTGACATAGTATTAAGGAACCTACTAGGTGAGGCAACACAGGGCCCTACCTCAGATTAGTCAGCCTAAGTATCTGATTCTCAAGACACTCGCCCCCCTGTGGCGCTGCAGCCCCTGCAAGAGGCAAGTGGCTGTTTCTGGAGTCACCTCCTAATGTCTCCATTCAGGTCTCTCCCAGACACACCGAGAATGACTTGCATCCTCCTGAAAGCACTACCAAAAACATACCGACACGCAGCTTTCCTGACAGGGGCAACGCAGACTGAATGTCACAGTACACTTCAGGTCTGCGGAATCAAAGCTTCTTCCCAAATAAATGACTTGCCATTCAAAAACTTCCCTCAGCCAGCTCCATCCCTTCCTGCAATGCACAGGTTACACAAGCACACTGCCACTGGACAAAGGTTAACCCATCGGTTATCAACGATGCCACCTACATCAGAATTATTACCGTTGCAAATGTTGTTCCACATTTTCATGCTGTTGCA
Organism: Cuculus canorus; assembly: GCF_017976375.1. Taxonomy (NCBI): domain Eukaryota; kingdom Metazoa; phylum Chordata; class Aves; order Cuculiformes; family Cuculidae; genus Cuculus; species Cuculus canorus. Next base: position 264,813 of record NW_026527841.1, read on the forward strand.
TTCCTGAGTCTCTTCACTCTTCCCTTGGAAATACTGTGGGTGGTTTTTACCATGAGGGTTTTTGCCAGTCATCTTAAATTCTTAGATCTGTTATATTTACAGATTGCACATTGAAGATGTGACACAGAACTGAACAGCCTCAAATCCCGAAGAGAACGGACTCCTTCAGAGGCTGCTCCTTGGCACTCTGAGAATCACATCACCTGGATCCTAATATTCCCTAGATTCCATTCCCTACATGCATCCCTGTAAGCCCTTCCACTGCATTACATTTCCGTAAACACATCACTACCATCCAGGTGGCTGGGTAATTGGATAATAATCCTATACAAATGAAAAGATGAAAACACAGGCTGCAAAAATCAAACAGAGAAAAGAAGAAACCATGCATGGAGGCAGGCAAATATAATACAAGAAATGTGAAGAGAAATGTGAAGAAATGAAAGCCTCACGTCTTTGGAAGAAGCAAGGCAAGCTAGGAAAACAATGAATTCAAAGCCAGAATTCTGTGCATAAAACTTCTTTAAACTCCTGTAGCTCTTTCTCTGCAAAGATGTTCAGCATCCAGACAGTGCCAAAGACTGAAAAAAAGCCATCAGAATATCAAACATGACTGCTCTCACCCTCACCAGAGAACAGCAGTTTGATAGCAGATAACAAACGTCCTTAATAGCATCCAGGACCCTACCAAGGCTACAACAAAAAACACTTCCAGTTGCTACAGAGAACTCAAAACAAACGACAGCAACAGGGATATCGAAACCTGTGTCTCTTGAGAGAGACTGACAGTGCCTTGGCTGCCAAGATAATATACGCAGGATCCCCTGTTCTGGAGAGGCACAATCTCCAGCCACAGCACTTTGAGACTCCAGCCTCAAGCTTGTGGTCCCACCAAGAAAGGCAAACCTGATCATGAAACAATTGTTTGGTTTAAATCGTAACTGGTAGTTAGCAGTTGCCAATAAGGAGACGAGAAGCTGTGGGACGGGCCGATGACCACTCCTAACATATCTTGGGATATGAATAGATTCACTAGGTTGGAAAGGACCTACTAGATCATCGAGTCAAACCATTCCTAACAATCCCTAAACCATGCCCCTCAGCACCTCATCCACCTTTCCCTTAAACACCTCCAGGGAAGGTGACTCAACCTTCCTCAGCCTCTGCTGGTGCTCAATGACCCTTTCCACGAAAAACTTTTTCCTGAACCTCCCCTGGTGGAGCTTCAGGCCATTCCCCCTTGTCCTGTCCCCTGTCACTTGGGAGAAGAGGCCAGCTCCCTCCTCTCCACAACCTCCTTTTAGGTAGTTGTAGAGAGCAATAAGGTCTCCCCTCAGCCTCCTCTTCTCCAGGCTAAACAACCCCAGCTCTCTCAGCCGCTCCTCATAAGACTTCTTCTCCAGCCCCCTCACCAGCTTCATTGCTCTTCTCTGGACACACTCTAGAGCCTCAACATCCTTCTTGTGGTGAGGGGCCCAGAACTGAACACAGTACTCAAGGTGCAATCTCACCAGTGCCGAGTACAGAGGGAGAATAACCTCCCTGGACCTGCTGGTCACGCCGTTTCTGGTACAAACCAAGATGCCACTGGCCTTCTTGGCCACCTGGGCACGCTGCTGGCTCACGTTCAGTAGTCTGTCAACCATTACCCCCAGGTCCTTCTCCATGCAGGTTTCTAGCCAGACTTCTCCTAGTCTGTAGCACTGCATAGGGTTGTTGTGCCCCAAGTGCAGGACCCGGCATCTGGCCTTGTTAAACCTCATACCATTGGTCTCAGCCCAGCGGTCCAGCCTGTTCAGAACCCTTTGCAGAGCCTCCCTACCCTCCATAAGATCCACGCTTCCACCCAGCTTAGCATCATCCACAAACTTGCTAAGGGTGCACTTGATGCCTTTATCCAGGTCATTGATAAAGACATTGAACAGGGCTGGACCCAGTAGCGAGCCCTGAGGAACCCCACTTGTGACTGGCCTCCAGCTGGAGTTAACTCCATTGACCACCACTCTCTGGGCCCGGCCATCCAACCAGTTTTCAACCCAGGAGAGTGCACACCTGTCCAGTACGGAGGCAGACAGCTTCTGAAGCAGAATGCTATGAGAAACTGTGTCAAAGGCTTTACTGAAGTCCAAGAAGACTACATCCACAGCCTTTCCCCCATCCAGTAGTCGAGTCACTTTGTCATAGAAGGTGATCAGGTTAGTTTGGCAAGACCTGCCTTTCATGAACCTGTGTTGACTGGGCCTGATCACCCGGTTCTCTTGCATGTGCTTCATGATAGGACTCAAGATCACCTGTTCCATGACTTTCCCCGGCACTGAGGTCAGACTGACAGGCCTGTAGTTCCCCGGATCCTCCCTGCAACCCTTCTTGTATACGGGCACAACATCAGCCAGCCTCCAGTCCAGTGGAATTTCCCCACTCAGCCAGGACTACTGGAAGATGATGGAAAGGGGTTTGGAAAAAACATCTGCCAGCTCCTTCAGTACTCTTGAGTGGATCCCATCTGGCCCCATAGACTTGTGGGTGTCTAGCTGGGCAAGCAAGCCTCTAACCGCCTCCTCTTGGATCATGGGAGCCTCATTCTGCTCCTCTAACTCCTGGGTTTGTACACAGAGGGAACAACTTTCCTTACTATTAAAGACGGAGGCAAAGAAGACATTAGGTACCTCAGCCTTGTCCTCACCCCCTGTCACTGTTGTTCTTTCTGCATCCAATAGGGACTGAATATTCTCCCTAGTCCTTCTTTTATTGTTAATGTATTTATAGAAAGATTTTTTATTATCTTTCACAGATTTAGCCAATTTGATTTCTAGGTGAGCCTTAGCCCTCCTGATTTTTCCCCTGCACGATCTCACTTCCTCCCTGTAGTCCACCCAAGACGCCTGTCCCTTCTTCCAAAGATCATAGACATTCCTCTTCTTTTTGATGCCTCTCAAGATCTCCCTACTCAACCAAGCTGGTTTTTTCCCCTACCGGCTCCTTTTCCAGAACATGGGGATGGCTTGCTCCTGAGCTGCTAGGATTTCATTTTTGAAGAGCGCCCAGTCGTCGTGGGCTCCCTTGCCCTTAAGGACTGTCTCCCGTGGGTCTTTGCCAACCAGCCTTCTGAACAGTCCAAAGTCTGCCACCTGGAAGTTTCATGTGATTGTTCTGCTAATCCCTCTCTTCATCTTACCTAGAACTGAAAACCCTATCATCTCACGATCACTTTGTCCCAGGCATCCTCCAGCAGAAAGAACAGTTTGCTGGTCTTAGTCCCCAAGAAGGTTATTTGCAAGAACCTTTCTTCTCCAAAGAAGTTACTGCAGCTATTATTTCAATCTTACTTAGTGAAGTCCGGGAACAAAGCAATCCTTGGTAGTTAGGCCAAAACATGATTGGCGCCAGTCCAGGTAATGCCAACAAAATTGTTCAGAAGTGCAGAGAGAAGTGTTACCTTCCTTCTGCTGTTACCACCCCAGTGCACACAGCTTTGAAACAAGCTTCTGTATGTAAAGATGAAGAATTAGCCTGTCCAAACACAAAGCCTGGGAAACATCACTTCAGCTCCTGCGTTTCCAAATGCTCAGGTTCACGTCATTTGTTATTACTCTGTTATTATTCCAAACAGCAAACGCTGACTGGTTTTGTCTGGAGGCAAAGCCTTACTCTAACATCTGGTTCTGCAGCTGCCCAGTGCAACTAGAAGATTCTTATCTAGTTGATTACCTACTTAGGTTCACATACGCAAGATCTACTGGTAGAAACGAAGGCCCTTTGTGGAGCAATGTCTTAGTCCACCAGTGTCCCCATGCTATTAATCTCCCTCACTCCAGAGTCAGGAACTGCGGTATCCAAAAACTTGCCAGTGTTTTTGTAAGCCCTGTACGCAATTTCCCATCACAAAGTTCCTCACCTGCCCCCACGCTCTGCTGGTGATACAGTCACTTTGACAAGGCATGCGATACGCAAGGAGAAGACGAAAGCCCACCTTTGTTTTAAAGGTGTCCATATAAAAGCCACAATCTTCTATCAAACACCACAGGGCGAAATTCTCCCGCAGACTATAATAAACATATCCTGACAATTATAGCTACACTATTTGTTGAAACCAATGACACACATCACCACCAGTCACTGCCCAAGGAGATGGAGATGCAAAGTTAATAACTTTTAGAAAGAACAGTGCCTGAAAAGGCTCTTGAATTTCTTTATGCAGTAAAAATTGTTGTTTAACTTCCTCTCTTTGGCTGAAGCTAACGAGCTAACAAAAACTTAACAAACACTGCTTTAGGTCTGCCAGAGCTCTGCCACCACTGCAGGTATTCAACACAACCTGACCATCAGGGACTGACATCAGCATACAGCAATGGCACCCACCAAGACTGCATTCTATCTACACTTCAGTCAGAGGGAGGGCGAGGGGTTAAATTACACCGAGCTGTTATTCAGGCCCTACCTGAACACAGTGATACACAAATACTAGTTAAGGACAGTTTCGATGGGACTAAATATGAACTACAGAATTAGTACTGATATTAAGCTCTTTCTGCAGCAGCACACGGGAGCTGTGGCTAACTATAACAGAAATTGTTTGTACGCTATATTGAAAGTTGATGTTAAACAGCCCATTCAATTCCAACTCTAGTTTGAGGGGTTTAAACAGAAAACAATGGCTTTCTGGCCAGAAAATCAGATTTCTGGGAAGGAGAGAAAAGGACTAAGAGACATCATAGTGACATCTCAGACAGATAGCCACATGGAGGAGAGTCCCTTCTTCCAAGAACTAATAACATAACACACTGTAAAAACAGGCCACTACGCAAGCCCAGGCACCTCAGTCAAAGCTTACCTCCATGCTACTCAACACACCCCACCTGTAAAGGTCTCCTCGGCCAAGGTGTCGGCGTTCTGTGCAGTGTGGAAATGGGGAGATGAACACATACCGCAGACTGGAAAATTCTGCAGTTTTTGAATGAAGTACACATAGGAATATTTGTACAGATGGAGTGTCTTCCAGCCCCCTTTTGTTCTGCATAGAGTGGATAAGATCACACAGAACACAGTGAGGAAAGCTACGTTTCCTGACAATATGGAGGAAGTTTATCAATTGTTCACACTAAGCGCAAGAACATATTCAAAAATCAGAATAATACTCTTTTATTTAACATAGGACCCCCTTAAGAACAGTCTTTTCATTTCATTCCACAAATAAGAGATTTCTGTGTAGCACCATTCAGTATGTTAAACAAACGCCACCAGGATGTTTGCCTTCTTTAGCACAGAGCTCTCAGTTTGCACGCGACTTCAGGTGCTCATTCGCCTTTTTCTCCTGCAAGCTTACGCTCTAGATTCCCATGATGGTTAAGCATTAACTCAGGTCCCACTTCACAGCTAAGCTCTGTGTAACCCTGCGATGTGCAGATGGTACCAATTCCAGGAGAATTTTATGAATGCACTAGCCAGGAGCGAGAAGGAAGCGTTTGCCCTTCAGGCAAGCCACGTAATCATAGTGCCCAAAGTGATATCCACTTCTACACCCACAGTTCAAGGTGGAAATGCACATGGGAGAGAACAATGAATAAGCCGATCGATGCCTGGCCCTCAGCAGTCGGATAGTCTAGGTAACGTGACAGATGTCCCTGGCACCCTGGCTGTCTAAGAACAGGCAAGAAAAAACTCGTCCTTAACATTTAATAGTCTATCAGACACCTCATCTGTCTGTCAAAAGGTGAGTTACGCCAACAAGAACACAAAAACACATACCAAGCTTCTGTTGGTAAACTGCTCTAAACCTCCGCCCAGCAGCAAATACACACTGCCCAGGATTAAGGTGCCTCCGCCAGCTGCTGCTGTGCTGGGGAAACAAGGTATTTCAGGAAAATATTAATAGGGAGGGGAGGAAGTTAAAAGCCAAAACAACTTCATTCTTGTTAAGTAATAAAATGGAAAGCTAGAACAAGTTAATAATTCCAAGCATCCTGCACACCTCAGCTAGAAGAAACCTAAGCAAGCCCTGGGCAACTGCTCCATCAAATGCAGAGTCTCTGATCCTCCCTGAACAAAACCAGGAGGTCAGGACAGCGTTACTATGCGTCTCAGAATCAATATGCTGAGGCAAAGAAATCACCAGCTGAGAGGCTGAAAGGGAGGAAAGAACTGGAGAGGTGAATAAAATCAGCTGTTCAACTGACTGCTCCTACACAGCTCAAGAGTCAGCCAAGTCATTTCCACCAAAGCCACCAGCCCAGCACTGCTGCTGACCAAGGGCAGACACAGAGCAGCACAGGAGGTGGAGTGCGGCCCCAGGAACTCCACCTTCACTGCAGTTACCAAACACTTGGATCAGACAAAAAAAAAAATGCTTTTTAGATAATGACTTCATCTTATTGGCTGTGAAAAGAAACTCAAGAGTTCAACCTAGCACAGAACCCAAATAGGAAAATATTGATTGTTTTTAATGAAGACTAATAACCTCCTGAACTTGTCTGCAGAACTGGGGTTCAATTTACATTTTCAGTACATACAGATATCAGCATTCTCAAAAGTCACTTAGAACCAAAAAAAAAAAAAACAAACCAGGTATAAGGTGGAGTTCGGATTTCCAAAGAAAGTCACCAGGCCAGGTCTGCTACAGCACTCTGTTATTAGCAAAGTAAGAAGACACCTCTGGAGGAGGAGAGAAGCATGGTGGTGCTGCTACAGTGAAGTGTTGCTGTGCGCTGCATTAGAGCACTAGACCAAAGACTCAGAGGATTTGTCTCCCATCTCCTTCTGCACATGGGCTGCATGTACCCATCTGCCTCCACAGAACCTAAAGCTCTGTTATAGTAAGAAACATTTTAATTGCTGCCTTTATCTTCTTTCTCCTCTCCACGTTCAGCCTTGCTGCTCCATGCCACCTTCCCTTTCACCTTATGGAAGATCCGACTACACTGCCCTGCATTCGGAGCATCCTTTCAGTGCAGAAACCTGGGAAGGCCAAGGAAAAGGTAAATTTAACAACACTAGGGCAACATGGAATTGAAATCCCAATAGGAAAGTAAAATTTGACATAGATGTTGGCCCAAGCTGTTGACTCAGTTTTGGGTCAAGAAAGCTTTGCTGCTAATCCCCAGAACTGGAAGTGCTTCCAAGTTTTAATTCATTTCCAGTAAAAGCTTTGTCAATAGTGCCCCAGCAGAGTTAGGCCAATTAGTTATGACAGCTATGTCACAGTCATACCAGACTAGCCAAGGAACCAAATACAAACTGTCTTCTTCTCTTCCCAGTTAAATACCAGGCAACCAAGATCAGCACAAGGAAATGCAGTTTCATACAGGTGCCACAGGTCCCGAATTCGAACTCAAAATGGTCATTGCCTCCTGCTCCTTAAAACTTAAACTGTGACTTACAGCCAGGCAGACAGTTTTTCCTTTCTTTTCCACTGATGATGCCTCCTGATTGCATACTTGGCTCTTCAACAGGCTTTTATGGTTGCTTACTTCAGTGAATCTGGGCAGAAGCTCCTCAACTTGCTCACAATAAATAATAGTTTTAAACAGATCTTAAACAGCCATTACAACTGTGAAAGAAGGAACAAAGCAAAACATTATGTTTGGTCACCTATCTGTTTTCTAGTCTTTTCTCTAAACAAAGGGTATGCAGGTATGGGTTTCTGCTGGACAAAGTTCTGATAGTGTTCCCTCAGAAGAACACAGTGCTGGAGAAACCAGGTCACAGAAACAACCTACGAACTAGCAAAAAGGCAAAAGAGGTTTTAATGGTCCTTAATCCCCATTAAAGCTCTTGCTAGAATCTCAGTCCAACTCCTTCACACCTAAGGTTTGCTTCCTCCAGAAAGTTCCACAGAGCCAGAAGCAAAACTCCCCTGTGTTACATCCCAGAGCCTTTGTGAATCTTTGGATACCTCCAGAGCATGGAATCCACCCAAAATCACAATTAGCATAGGTGGAATTTTAATAGAAGAATCTCCTCAAGGATAAAAAAAGTTTAAGTTCAAGTCTTACCAAACCCAGGTCTTTCCCATGGGGTTTCTCAGGAACAACTTTGAAGTTTGGAGAGCAATTCCTCACTTCACCGATTTCAACAGGACAAAAACAATTCAGCCAACTCCACATAGAACAATAATGGAAGAAGAAACAGGACACACAGGTTTCTGAGCTTGTACATCATCAGAAAGTGCCTCAAGAAGATTCTCTCAGCAAGACAGCAATTAATGATCAGCACTGCTCCCTCACTGCCAAACAGGAGTAAACAGGAGAGCTGCAGCTAACCACTAATTCTGACCAGAAGCTTCTCACTCTTTCAGCAAACCCCACTGCGTCCAAACACACAACCTTGTCAACGGCCCTCTCTCAAAATAAGGATACTACAACAACATTTTCCACTAGAATAATTTGTCATTATTCTTAACAACAAACCAACCAGCCACAGGACATTTCATATCGCAGAAGTACTACAAGGAACAATTACCTAGACTGATGTGACACAAAGAATCCTTTCCTAAGAAGTTATTTTATTTTGACACCTCAAACCAAATTCACTTCCCCCATGTGCAGAAAGTGTCTCTCTGCACACACTCCACAGCCATCCTAACACGGCAGAAGCAGTTACAGATACAGAGTGAAATCAAAGACTCATGCTAAAACACAATACACCCCTTTCTCCCAGCAACCTCTGCTCTCTGCAGGCCCCTCAGAGCCAGATCAAGGAACAGAAAGGCTGCCTGCGAAAGCAGTACCAACCTCTTCCATCTCTACCCATGTCTCGAAGGAGACAAATAAAAAACCCAAACATTATTCACTTACTACAGGCACCAATGTTGGGAATCTTCTGACAGTCCAACGAGGACTTGATGCCCTCATACGGTCTCCTGAGCTCTGCTTCATTCACCTCCACCATCTGCCCTCCTGCCCCTTTTCTATTTCAGAAGCTCACGTATGCCCTGGAGATGGTTTATGCCTTCACTAAGACCCATCCCAAAACTCGAGGATATCTGTTAGACCTGCAAGCACTCCAAGATGAGAAGTAGGTCATCACAAAGACCCAAGGCATCTGAAGATACTAAGCACAACCTCCTACGAGCACACACCAAGGTTCCTCCAGACCATCTCATCAGATAAATAACATGGGAAGAAATTATCTTTTCTTGTACCACCTCCCAGCAGTCACCCGAAACACAAGCTCAATGTTCAAACGTATTATAAAATGAAGCATTTGGTTACATTAGTAGAAAGGGGTGTAAATCAACTGCAGACACATGCAGGAGGAATGTAAGCGTTTCATCTCAGAAAGCACAAAGTGGAGATTGCAGACAATTGTTTCAACAGGGAGAGGAAATACAAGTCATTATTTCTAGAGCTGCTTACACTACTTCTATAAACATCTGCAGGCTTCTGAAATGAAGCGTTAAGTGCCTCTGTAAGGGCAGTGGACTAAAATGCAGAACCACAAGTGAGGCTTTCCAGCTCTCTTCCGAAACACCAGGTATCTCCACCTTCGAAAGAGCCAACAGCTACAAGAAGATAACCTATGGCAGCGCCTCTGAGCCCTCGCGGAGTGGAGGGAAGGCGGGGTTTAGCCCTTTCTTGAAAACAGAAGCCAAATTCAATGCAGAAGGAGTGACACTCCAATAAAAACGCAGGGAGTGAGAAGCATCCTTTCTGAACTGCCTGGCTGTGTGATCACACTTGGTTTGGGGTTTGCAATCTGTGTCTGTACTGCAGCACTTCATGCATCTCTGAAACAGCAACCAGAATGAGTAACCAGAGCCCTGACTGGACGGCGAGCAGGGTGGCAGGAAAGTCGTTTGAAGAGGAGATTGTGATTCAACAGAATATTCAAACTGCAACCAACAGACAAGGATCTTGCAGACGCTGCCTGAAGGAATTTGCTGTGTTTGTGTGCTTCAGAGTGATCTTCCTGACCACCTCAGGTGCTGCCTTCAGGAACCAAACAGAACTGCCACCTGTATTCCTCACTAAAATCATCAGGTAGGAAAGTCATTTTGTTCATTTCCCACAAGAAGCATTTCATCAGGCTGCAAGACTACGCAAAGGCTCTGTGATCACAATGCAGCTTCAATTTTTATTAACTTAATCACAGCTGCAATAAAAAACAACATAAAAATCTTTATCACTGAAATTTGTACCGTAGTATTTTATGTCTTCCAGAACTTTAGCTTCATCAGAACTGAAACATTAAAGACCCATGGAAGAAGAAGTTTGAGTATGCACCATGCAAGCAAGCATGCAGCTCCAGAGTTAACAATGGCAACTGGAAATGCTTGGCAGGAATTCCATCTTTATTCATCAGATCACTGTCTAAATGCTGGAGAACTAATTAAAGTAACTCTGTGAAACCACCACCATAAGCAGAGACACTTTGAGTAGCCCTTGCCCTGCCCAAGTCCTCTCTTCTTAACCACATGAATAAGGCACAGCGATGCCCTTGCAGTGATTCTGGCATGCGTGTCAGTACAGTGTTCCACAGCAGCGCAGATCAATAACCGGTAGCGGGAAGAGCACATCGGGCCGCACTTTACAGCACTTTCGCCTCAACAACAGAGCATGTTCCACAGAACACCAGCTGTCAGTTGTCAGATAAACCTTTGTCTACAGGCCACTGTTCAAAGGCACTGGAACAAGCAGTTGCGTGCTGCCTGCATCCAGGGCTCGTCAGTACCCCCCTGGCAGGGCTGCCTGTTTGGCAGGTGACTTTTCTGTGAGCAGGTTTTTCATTTTGATTCTGCGCTACCTTTGAATGAACAGTGCGTTACATTTGGGCCTTAAAGAGAAAGATACAGGGAATGGAGCAAATCCAAGAAATAAGCAGAGTCACGAGAGGCCTCTGAACTGGCAACGCACCTTGTTCCGCTTACTCCTCATCCTTGCTCTGCACAACCAAGAACAAGCATGCCCAGATGGGCTGCTGCTCGCCCCAGCCCAACACCCCGCACTCAATACCTGTGCTTGCACAGTACCTGTTATCAGCGCTTCCAACCCCAGTCAGAGGGCAGGAGTTAAATGCCATTCCCCGGATCTTGCTCCATAAACAGCAAAGCAGCTCACGCCCTCTCCTCTGGAAAGATGGGGACAGTTGTATTTTGTTGGGGTTTTTTAAAACCTCTCAGATCTTCCAGAAGCAGGGAGGAAGAGAAGTTCACACAGAGGTCAGGGCAAGCTTTCACTCCACGTTCCAAAACACTACTATACATCACAAGGGGGAACACAGAAACAAGCGGTGCTCACACAGCTCCATCCTGATCTCTCAGTTACAGCCCCAGCACTTGGATCAGAGCATCCATTCACGTATTCCTTGCCACAACCGACTCACTGTCCCTCCTCATAGTATCCACACACAAAAACCTTGAACTGTGGAGATAGAGAACACAGCAAGGACAGCTAAAACAAACTTCACTGTCTTAGTGATGCCATTGTTCTATTCATGCAAACCTGAGAGTGACCTGGCATGAAATCACAAGAACGATGATTAATCATGCAAGCATGTCTTGTTAGTAAGAGGCACAAAGTAACAATCATCATCTAAATAGTATTTTATATGCTCTAGTTTTACACGAGTTTGCCTCGGCAGACACAAAGCTCTAAGACACAAGTTTTACTGCTCCAAAGCTGTCTATGAGGGAAAACACATCTACATCACTTTTACTCTCTCAAAGTTTTAGCACCTTGTTAAAAAAAGAACTGACACGCTTAGCAACTATTCTGAGTCTCTGACAAGCTCCCTCACTTTCTGGGTCTTTAAAGATATCGCAATTACATCACTATCAATCCATTACGCATTCTGCTTCCTACCATCCAGTGACTGAGCACCCTTTAAATTGTCTTTCTTCAAAGCTAAAATTTAGACAGGAAACAAAATCACTTACTTTTTGTAGCGTAAATATCTTCTAAAAAGTATTTTATATGAAGAAAGAAAAGGCAGAAACAAGAGCCAAAGAAGTGGTACTCATTTCCCACATGAGGCCAGGCTGAGAGAATTTGGGTTGTTCAGCCTGGAGAAGAGAAGGCTCTGAGAAGACCTCAGAGCAGCTTCCAGTACGCAAAGGTGCTCCAGGAAAGCTGGGCAGGGGCTCTTGATCAGGGTGTGCAGGGACAGGTGGGACGAGGGAAATGGCTTGAAGATGGAAGAGGGGAGACTGAGATGAGATCTCAGGTATAAATGTTCTCCTGTGAGAGTGGGGAGGCCCTGGCCCAGGTTGCCCAGAGCAGCAGTGGCTGCCCCATCCCTGGAGGTGTTCAAGGCCAGGCTGGATGGGGCTCAGAGTCCCTGATCCAGTGGGAGGTGTCCCTGCCCATGGCAGGGGGTGGAACTGGAGGAGGTCCCTTCCTCCCAAACCATTCTGTAGTTCTACGATTCTATAAGTTCCTCTCGTAAAGTTTGGATTTCCAGCATTTTCTCAGACTTCACATTTGTTAATGTTTTTAACATCTATGTTATGCTTATAATCCAGAAAGACGTCAAAACAATCCAATGTTTTCAGTCATTCATTTATATACTATTAAAAACAGTTTTCAGGACTCAGCTCTTATTGTAGCTTTTCCCCACATTTTTCCCACTTTTTATCATTTTGGCTTTACTGATTTTGGATCTATGAAGTATCAGGAACATTCTATGGCAAATCCATACCAGAATTTCAAGTGAAAGGCCAAAGCGCATTTAAAGCTAAGAATAGCCGCAAGTACCGCTTAGAACGAGCAATCTCTTCCCAGGGCGAAGGATCCCCATGGATTAGGGGAGCAAAGCTCACACGTGGGGCAGGGGTGCAATGACAGCACTCGGAGGAATGACACAGAACCTGCCAGATCGGGGCAGGCTTCGCGCTTTCGGTACCAGTGCTCGGAACCGGGCGGGTTTTGCTGGGTTCTATTCCAACCCCAGCCCAAGGGCAGGTGAGGGTGGCCCGGGGCACCCCCGGGCAACTGCCACGGAGGAGGGGCCGGTGGCGGCAGGGGAGCGGCCCTTCCCGGGGCCTCCTGAAGGCTCTCGCACCCAGAGCCACCGGCTGCCCGGCCCCGGCTGCTGCCCCTTCCACCGCCTCCCACGGACACCACTCCCACCTCCTTAGAGGATCACAGTATCGTGGATGGTTTGGGTAGGAAGGGACCTCACGGCGCACCCAGTCGCACCCCCTGCCAAGGGCAGGGACACCTCCCACTGGATCTGGGGCCCCAAGCCCCATCCAGCCTAGCGTGGAACACCTCCAGGGATGGGGTAGCCACCACTGCTCTGGGCAACCTGGGCCAGGGCCACCCACCCCCCCAGGAGAACGTTTCCCTCAGGATCTCCCCTCAATCTCCTCTCCCCCTCAATCCCCTCTCAAACCCCGCACCCTGTCCGTCCCGCCTAGCAAAGTGCCCGGCACCCCCGAGGGGCCCCGGGGCAGGGACGGCGGCTCTGCGGCCCCGCACACCTGGCAGTGTGAAACGACGAGACTCTGATTGCCTTCCCCATGGTACTTCCATTCATTCTCATTCATCTTGTCGGCTTCCATGCCTGGGCCGCAGCGCCGTGCCCGCCGCACCCCGCCTGCCACCGCGCCGCCACGCCCATGGCAGCAGCAGCAGCAGGAAGTCCCGTCCCCGACACAGGAATTGCCACCCCACACCAAAAGAAGCCCTACCCCCTGCACCACCCCAGCGACCCGTGGGATCGTGGAGCGCTCTGGCATGGAAGCGATCTCAAAGCCCCTCCAGTTCCACCCCCTCCATGGGCAGGGACACCTCCCACTGGATCAGGGGCTCCGAGCCCCATGCAGCCTGGCCTTGGAACACCTCTGGGGATGGGGCAGCCCCCACTGCTCTGGGCAACCTGGGCCAGGGCCTCCCCACCCTCATCATGAAGGATTTCTTCCTAATGTCCAGTCTAAATCTGCCCCTCTCCAATTTAAGGCCATAGCTCCTCCTCCAATCACAACAAACCTCTGTAAACAGCCCCTCCCCAGCTTTCCTGGAGCCCCTTTCCCTACTGGAAGCTGGTCTAAGGTCTCCACGGAGCCGTCTCTGCTCCAGGCTGAATAAAGACAACTCTATCAGCCTGTCCTCATGCTGGGGGTGCTCCAGCCCTTGGATCATCTCCGTGGCCTCCTCTGGACTCACTCCAACAGCTCCATGTCCTTCCTGTGCTGAGGACTCCAAAACTGGACTCAGGGCTCCAGATGAGATCTCACCAGAGCGGAGCAGAGGGGCAGGATCCCCTCCCTCACCCTGCTGGTCCCACTGCTTTGGATCCAGCCTAGGACACGGTTGGCTTTCTGGGCAGCAGGAGCATACTCCCGGCTTTGTGAAGATTCTCCTGGACCAGCACCCCAAGCTTAAGGGAACTGCACGGGCAGCGCAAGCAGGGACAGGGAACCTGCGAAAAGTACAGGGATGCTGCCCAGTTGTGTAGGGATGGTGTCAGGAAGGCCAAGGCACAGCTGGAGCTGAACTTGGCAAAGAATACCAAAGGCTTCTACCAATCTGTCAGCCAGAAAAGGGAGGTTACCAAGAGCATACTCTGCTGATGGACAAGAATGGGACCTGGGGTCAAAAGAGGAGAAGGCTGAGGTACTCTGCAGACTTTTTTTTGCCTCAGTCTTCACTGGCAGTTAGAACTCCATGCTATTTGAAGTCATGGCAGTCAGGGGAAATCCCTGGCGGCTGGAAGAAAGGGAACATTGTGCCTGACTTTAGAAGGGGTAGCAAGGAGGACCCTAGGAACTGCTGACCTGCAAAGACCATGGAACAGATCCTCCTAGAAGCTCTGCTGAAGTACAAGGAGGGCAAGGTGGTGATTCGAGATGGCCAACACGGCTTTACACCAAGGGCAAGTCCTCCCTGACCAACCCAGTGGCTTTTTACGTCGGAGTGACCTATCAGTGGACAAGGGAAAAGCACTGAATATAACCTATCTGGACTTCTGTACAGCCTCTGACATGGTCTTTGACTTCTCTCTAAATTGGAGACATGAATTTGATGGGTGGCCTGTTTGGTGGATAAGGAATGAGTTGAATGGTTGCATGCAAATGGTAGTGCTCAACAGCTCAGATTCCAAGTGGCGACTTGTGACAAGTGGTGCCCCTTTAGGAGTCCCTACTAGGACTAGTGCCATTTTATTCATCAGCTGGAGTCCTCCTGTGGCTGCCCAGCGCTCGAGAGCAGCAGAAGCTCCAGCCCCCCTGAGCCCATGAGGATGCGAGTCGCTTGCTTGCAACATGGAGCCCCAAATCCCTACAGCTGGTCTGGATGCCAACGTGGCACCAGCCATGCCCTCGTCCCCCACCGGTGCCCTCATCACCCTGCAGCCACAGAATAAAGCTGTCTGCTCCTCTCTGCCCCAGAAGGTTCCACGCTGGTTTGTCAGCTCCGTCCTCATCTCCCGGATGTGGGGTCAGACATGGCACGAGCAGGCAATGCTCTTCGGGGTGACTGCTGCCTGAGCTCCCAGGTGCTGCCGAGCTACAGAGCTGGGCTGGAGCCAGCCGAGGAGCCTGGCTCTGAACCGCAGCGCTCGGTCCCCGGCACCTTTCCCCTCTGCCGGCACCCGGCTAACGGAGCTGTGCTGGGCCCTGGCGTCAGTAGGCCATGGGAAATCTCTGTGTGCCCGGTGAGAAGGAGACTCTGAGCACAAGAGTCGGGCCGGGAAGGCGGCTGGTAGAAGAGAGTGGCTGGGGGCACTCTGAATACGGGAGCCAGAGCCTAAACTCCCTCCAGCCAGCACAGACGTGGATGTAGGACCGGCCACGCACCCGTCTGCAGCTGCTGGCCCCGGTCCCTCCTGCAGCACCATAGACCCGGACGCTGCTCTCTGCACTGGGTGATGCCACACTCTCCCGTCAGCTCCATCCTGCTCTCTCCTTCTCAAAGGGCAGCTTCAAGGCCGTCCTCAGAGGGTTCTTTTCTCCCTGGGCCTGAGCAGCCCCTTCCCCCGGCTTCACTCTCTGCTGCCCAGTGCCATGGCCAGGTGCTCTGGGCTCCACTGGCCCCGCAGCCTCCATGGTTCCCAAGGAGCTTGCACCCACAGCACTGTTTTGTGGAATCAAACCCTATAACCCAAAATGAGTTATAAAGCAGGTATGTGCAAGGGCGCTCTCCTCCTAGCTTGCACACTTTATAACTTAACAAGCAGCTACTTATAGTGTAAATACATGCATAGTTATAAGCACCTACTACATATTCATAACCTTTCCCCGCTTCATATTATAATTAGTTCTGGAAAGTTCGCTCCAGTCTTGTGCCTGCATAGTGCCTCCTGGTGGTCGTGGGCCGGGGTCTTAAGGATTAAGTAAGAAGTCTCCCTCAGGATGAAAAAAGTTTTTTCCTTGAACTGTGTACAAGCACAGTCTCTTCTGGTTGTTTTCCATCTTTCTGCATTCCAATGCCCACTTATCAGTAAACTTCTGCTAGCTGGCTCCTTCATTATCAACTTCAAAGGTCTTCAAGGCAAACAACGCCAAGCTCTAATGAACACTCCCAACCCCCCTTGTCTGCTTTCACTCATCAGCACAGAGGGCTCTGCTCTGCCCCAGACCGGTTCTGGGGGAGCTTCTACCACCAGCACATGGATTAGGGCTTTCCCATGGCTCCGCAGCAGCCAATATCAGCAACCCCAGCGCCAAAAGTCAAGTGACATTGGGGTCTTCCTGCAGCTCCCACCACTTCAGGGCAGCAGCCGCTCCACTCCCCTGGGTCCCGACCACCTCCAGAACTGCTCCCGGTTACAATATCAGACCCAGAATCCCTACACATGGCCAAAGAGGGGCTGTGAGAGCAGCTGGGTGCCAGCACTGAGTGCTGAGAGCAGCACCCTGTCACACCCTGAAGGAGACAGAGCAGGACTCAGAACTGCACTTAAACAGTTTATTATCTACAATGTTACAAGTCTAAGTCAAGGGTATAAGCTTAAGTCTAGACTGATATTAATATCCTATAAGGGTTTGTGAGGGACTACACGACTTGTAAGGAATTCAGTGATAAAGTCTTTATAGATGTGTCCACGAGGTTGCTGCGAGTGAAGATTCTGCAGATGCTCTGGTGTTCTTACGAGTCGGATCCATGAAGTGATGTTGATCCATGAAGTGATGCAGACCAGCAGCCCCGACACTGAGGGATAAGAGCTGTCTCATGGCTCCCCAGCGCTCGACGGCAGCAGTCGCTGCAGCCCCCTTGGACCCAACCACCTGCCAGAGCACTCCAAGCTGAGACATTGGGCCCAGACTCCCTACCCGTGGCCGAGAAGGTGCCATGAGAGCAGCACCTCCAGCCAGGCAGTGCTGGGGCCATCCAACAGCTCCACAGCACCAGAGACCAGCAACGCTAGAACAGAAAGCAATGAGGCATCAGGACAATCTCCCACATCATTACCACTGGAGACCAGCAGGTCCAGCACCAAAAGGCAAATGGCCTCAGGACCATCCCACGGCTCCCTGGCACTGCAGACTAGCAGCTCTGGCAATGAGGGATCAGGGCTGTCCCATGGCTCCCCAGCGCTGAAGGGCAGCAGCCGCTCCAGCCCCTCTTATGCCAACCACCTGCGACAGCACACTCAGCTGCAAAGTTGGGCCCAGACTCCCTCCATCCCACCAAGGAGGTGCCGGGAGAGCAGCACTTCCAGCCTGGCAGCACTGACGCCGCCCAGCAGCTCCACAGCACTGGAGACAAACAGACCCAGTATGGAAAGCCAGGAGGCACTGCGACAGTCTCCAACACCACCAGCACAGGAGACCAGCAGCCTCAGCACCAAAAGCCAGGCAGCATCAGGGCTCTGGGACGGTGCTGCAAGCTCACCGACACCTCGTTTCTCCCTCATCCACCGCCTGCTACTCCCTAAGAGGGAGAAACGAGATGAGGGTGAGCTTGCAGCACTATCCCAGAGCCCCAAGGCCTGGGCACCACTGGCCTACGTGCTCCCCAGACACGGGCAGCAGTGCTGATGTCACAGTGGCCAGCAGTGCTGGTGTCGCCACGGCCATTGTGACCCGCGAGGCCAAGCCAAGGTACTTCAACGCCGGGCAGAGGCCGTGCATCAGTGCGACCTGGTGAGGTGAGGAGAGAGCACGGGAGGGACGGGGCTCGCGAGGGGCTGCCAAGGGAGTAGGGGGCTCAGGCCTCGGGGCTGTGGGACGGTGCTGCAAGCTCACCCTCATCTTGTTTCTCCCTCACCTGCCTCCTGTTACTCCGTCAGAGTCGCGGAGGAGCGTTTGGAGGAGACAGCCCAGCGCCGCTGGGACAGGGACTCTCCATAGGCTCACCGCTGGCATCGGCCATGTCTGCAACGAACGAGGAGGGCTCCAGCTCGATGGAGCAGGGTGAGAGCAACGTCCTTGTCCCTCGCCTGGTAGAGGGGTTGTCGGGGCTGTCAGGGTGGGTCCCGGAGCGGTGGCAGGGGGAGCCATGAGCTCCCCAAGCACCCCAGGGCAGGGCCCAGGCTGGACAGTCCCCCTCAGAGATGCTTACCCCCGGCCCCGCAGAGGTGCTCATTCCCACTGGCATTTGCTCTCTCCCCTCCAGCCTGCGTGCTGTGTCGCCGGGCAGAGGCTGACCCAGATATCTGCGGGCCCAAAAAGGAGAAGGAAGGGCTCTGTGCCCACGTCTTTTGCCTGGTGAGTTCCTCGGCACCTCCCTCCAGCTTTCTGACAGGCGGTCCCTGCCACGCTCTCCTCACCCGCTTTTCCTCTTGTCTCTCCTGCAGTATTTTGCCAACGACCTCTTTCAGCAACGGATCAAGAAAATTGGACTGCTGGGATTTCTCCCTCAGGATATTCTACGTACAGTCGAGCGGGCAGCAGGGCAGGTGAGGGCCTGACAGGAACAGGGAGATGTGTGCAGCGGCCACATCCTGCGTCCTGCCTGGGGCTGTGGGGCTGCCTGTGAAGGCCCTGAGGCTGCCGCTGAAGGGCTGTTCTGCTCTTTCCAGAGATGCTTTGTCTGCAGCGAGAGCGGGGCCGCCATCACCTGCCATCTGCCAGGTTGTGACCGCAGCTTCCACCTCCCCTGTGCCATGGAGGGTGGATGTGTCAACCAGTACCTTCCTCACTACAGGTATTCCCCTCTCCCTTCCTCACTGCAACCAGGGAAGGACCCTGACACTTGGCACCTCACCCACCCCTTTCCCCTTGCACCAGGTCCTTCTGCTGGGAGCATCGCCCAGAACAGTTCGTGAGGGTGGATCCGGAGAAGAATACCACCTGTCTCATCTGCCTGGACCCTGTGGAGGACACAAAGTCCTACATGACCATGGTGTGCCCAGCGTGCAAACACGCCTGGTTCCACCGGGGCTGCATCCAGGTACGAGCTGTTCTCTCGCTCTCAGGGCATGGCAGTTGCTCAGCGGTACCACAGCCTCACTCGTGCTCCTTATGATTCTCCTGCAGGGACAGGCTATGCGGGATGGCATTTACTCCTTCTGCTGCCCCCTCTGTAGAGACAGAGAGTCATTTCTCGCGGAAATGCTCATCCTGGGAATCCGAGTCCCCTTCAGGTTGGTGTCCTTCTGTCCGGCTCACAAGACAGGAGACAGCAAGTGCTCTCCCATGGGTCTGGGCTTCCGCTTCACAGAGGAGGTGGAAACGGTGCAGGGCAGGAGGAGCAGGGATGCCCTGCATCTGCCTCATGCCAGGGCAGCGGGGGCTCATCGATTTTCCTTTCTCCATCAGGCGTCCATCAGCAGAGAGCAGCGAAGACATCGAGGCTCTAATCGCGAGGCACAGCCGCTGCGATGCCAGTGAGTGCCTTTGTCCAGGAGGCAGGGAGCAGGTGGCGGAACACGGGTAAGTGGCCAAAGCTGCACACCGGGGCTCTGCACGGGATCTCTCTCTCGCCAAGACCTCGAGGCAGAAGGACTAAGAACAAAGCTCTGTCAGACAATCCCATGCGCGGTCACTTTGTCCTCAGAGCCATGAACCCATTTGCTTCCACAGGCCCTGGGAGCTGCTCCTGTGCAGCTCCTGTGCTGCTGAGGGCACCCACCGACGCTGCTCCTTCTTGAGGGACACCACGACCCACTGGGAGTGCGACGGCTGTGCAGGCCTGGGCACTGGTAAGAGGCCAAGCACCCGGCTGTCCTCAGGCTGGCGGCCAGGCAAGGGCTGGCGGCGGGTGCTCAGGGTGGCCACAGCAGAGCCTCTCAGCTCCAGAAGGGCTGGGGGCACCGCTCTGGCCTAACCTGCCCCGGGCCTGTGGGACCGCGCCCTTGACCGTCCTGCTTCCCCTGACAGCCTCCAGCACCAGCTCGGAGATCACCGGAGCCAGGACTGACAGCCAGGCGGGATTGGGGCCTTCCCATGGCTCTCCGGCACCCGAGACCGGCACTGAAAGCCAGGAGGCATCGGGACCATCCCACGGTCCCCTGGCACCGCTGACCAACAGCCCCGGCACTGAGGGTACCGAACTGTCCCACGGCTCCCCATTACTTGAGGGCAGCAGCCGCTCCAGTCCTTCTGGGCCCTACCGCCTGCGAGAGCGCACCCGGAGGCGTCGTCAGGCCCAGACTCCCTACACTCGGCGAAGGAGGGGCCGGGAGAGCAGCCGGGTGCCAGCACCGAGCGCCGAGAGCAGCACCTCCAGCCAGGCAGCGCTGGGGCCGCCCAACAGCTCCACAGTACCAGAGATCACCAGCCCCAGGACGGAAAGCCAGGAAGTATCGGGACAGTCTCCGACATCACCACTGGAGACCAGCAACCCCAGCACCGAAAGCCAGGAGGCATCGGGACCATCCCAGGGCTCCCAGGCACCGCAGACCAGCAGTGCCAACACTGGGGGATCAGGGCTGTCCCGTGGCTCCCCGGCGGTTGAGAGCAGCAG
Organism: Cuculus canorus; assembly: GCF_017976375.1. Lineage (NCBI taxonomy): Eukaryota > Metazoa > Chordata > Aves > Cuculiformes > Cuculidae > Cuculus > Cuculus canorus. The sequence continues at coordinate 285,596 of NW_026527841.1, forward strand.
CCGCTCCAGCCCCCCTGGGCCCGACCGCCTGCGAGAGCGCACCCGGAGGCGTCGTCAGGCCCAGACTCCCTACACTCGGCGAAGGAGGGGCCGGGGGAGCAGCCGGGTGCCAGCACCGAGCGCCGAGAGCAGCACCTCCAGCCAGGCAGCGCTGGGGCCGCCCAACAGCTCCACAGTACCAGAGACCACCAGCCCCAGGACGGAAAGCCAGGAAGTATCGGGACAGTCTCCGACATCACCACTGGAGACCAGCAACCCCAGCACCGAAAGCCAGGAGGCATCGGGACCATCCCAGGGCTCCCAGGCACCGCAGACCAGCAGTGCCAACACTGGGGGATCAGGGCTGTCCCGTGGCTCCCCGGCGGTTGAGAGCAGCAGCCGCTCCAGCCCCCCTGGGCCCAACCGCCTGCGAGAGCGCACCCGGATGCAACGTCAGGCCCAGACTCCGTACACTCGGCGAAGGAGGGGCCGGGGGAGTCGCCGGGTGCCAGCACCGAGTGCTGAGAGCAGCACCTCCAGCCAGGCAGCGCTGGGGCTGTCCAACTCCTCCACAGTGCCAGAGACCACCAACCGCAGGACAGAAAGCGAGGAGGCGTCAGGACAGTCTCCCACACCAACACTGGAGAGCAGTAACTCTGGCACCGAAAGCCACGCAGCTTCAGGACCATCCCATGGCTCCCCAGCAACACAGACCAGCAGTGCCAACACTGAGGGATCAGGGCTGTCCCGTGGCTCCCCAGCGCTTGAGGGCAGCAGCCGCTCCAGCCCCTCTGGGCCCGACCGCCTGCGAGAGCGCACCCGGAATCGACGTCGGGCCCAGACTCCCTACTGTCGGAGAAGGAGGTGATGTGAGAGCAGCCAGGTGCCAGCACCGAGCGCTGAGAGCAGCACCACCAGCCAGGCAGCGCTGGAGCCGTCCCACACTTCTGCAGCACCAGAAACCAGTGCCGTTTTATTCATCAGCGACAGAGGCAGCGAGATCGAGTGCACCCACAGCAAGTTTGCAGATGACACCAAGCTGAGCGGTGCAGTTGACACTCCTGAAGGAGGGGATGTCATTCATAGGGACCTGGACAAGTTGGAGAAGTGGGCCCACACAAACTTCATGAGGTTCAACAAGGCCAAGAGCAAGATCCTACACCCGGGTCAGGGCAATCCGCAGTTTCGGTACAGGCTGGGTGGAGGACGGATTGAGAGCAGCCCTGTGGAGAAGGACTTGGGGTGCTGATGGACGAGAAGCTGGACAGGAGCTGGCAATGTGCTCTTGCCGCCCAGAAAGCCAGCCGTGTCCTGGGCTGGATCCAAGGCAGTGGGACCAGCAGGGTGAGGGAGGGGATTCTGCCCCTCTGCTCCACTCTGGTGAGACCTCACCTGGAGCCCTGCATCCAGTTGTGGAGTCCTCAGCACAGGAAGGACATGGAGCTGTTGGAGCGCGTCCTGAAGAGGCCACGGAGTAAACAGAACCGACAGCAACACTGAGCCCCGGGGAACATCGCTTGTGACCGGCTGCTAGCTGGAGTCCTCCTGTGGCTGCCCAGCACTCGAGAGCAGCAGAAGCTCCAGCCCCCCTGGGCCCATGAGGATGCGAGACGCCTGCTTGCAACATGGAGCCCCACATCCCTACAGCTGGCCTGGGCGCCAACGTGGCACCAGCCGTGCCCTCGTCCCCCACCGGTGCCCCCATCGCCCTGCAGCCGCACAATAAAGCTGTCTACTCCTCTCTGTCCCAGAAGGTTCCACGCTGGTTTGTCAGCTCCGTCCTCATCTCCCGGCCATGGGGTTGGACACGGCACGAGCGGACAACGCTCTTCGGGGTGACTGCTGCCTGAGCTCCCAGGCGCTGCCGAGCTACAGCGCTGGGCCGGAGCCAGCCGAGGAGCCTGGCTCTGAACCGCAGCGCTCGGTCCCCGGCACCGTTCCCCTCTGCCGGCACCGTTCCCCTCTCCACGGCGCTGGAAAGCCGTGAGAAATCTCGGAGTGCCCAGTGAGAAGGAGACCCTGAGCACAAGAGTCGGGCCGGGAAGGCGGCTGGTAGCAGAGAGTGGCTGGGGGCACTCTGAACACGGGAGCTGGAGCCTAAACTCCCTCCAGCCAGCACAGATGTGGATGCGGGACCGGCCGCGCACCCGTCCACAGCTGCTGGCCTGGCACATGGGGGGCTCTGTCCCGGCGCACCTCTCCCCGGTCACACTGATCTCTCCCCGCTGCCCGGTCTCTCCGATCTGCTCCTACTCCCCAGTCACACCGATCTCTCCCCAGTCACACCGATTCCCCCCTGCTGCCCGGTGACATATCCCTCCCTGTCTTGGAGCTGCTGTAGAGGGCTGCTGTCTTTTTGAGTCGAGGGGTGGGGAGGGGCCAGGTAGAGGTCTGGTGGCCACTCCACATCAGCGTCCATATCAAAGCCCACCTGTGCAGCAAGGATGAGTAGGGGAGAATGAGCCATTCTGTCTCTGCCACTCGTTTGCCTATCAGGATGACTAAACTGGCACCTGGCCACCCCCTCCCTTATCAGATTTACACCACAGATTTCAGAACAAAGACTCAGAGGTGATCCTCAAAACAAAAAGATTAATGAGATTTGTGAATAGGAATCTACATATGTTGCACTTGGGTGATTTAGACTATGAGTTTTTGTGACAGAAACATCCTGATCTATGACCCCGAATTTTCTGGATTCCTACACGGTGGTGGGGATTGCACTGACAGGAAGCAATCCCCTGTGTCCCATACCATCGGGCACCACTGACCAAAGTAAAGGAGATGGGCCAAGTGGTACCAGAGATGTTATCACACCAGAATGGTCTATAAGAGAATGAGAGGAGCAAGCCTTAATCAGAACTCCCTCTCCGCTGGTCTGAGATCCCCCACCGACGTCAACAATCTACGAACACTAAACACCGGTCTCCCCCCCGGTCGGTCTGTCCAGTCCCCCCCTCGTCGGTCTCTCCCGTCTCCCTCCGGTTGGTCACTCCGGTCCCCCCCCCCGGTCGGTCTCTCCCGTCTCCCCCCGGTAGGTCACTCTGGTCCCCCCCGGTCTCTACCATCTCCCCCCGGTCACATACCTCCCTGCTCCCCGCCGCTCTCCCGGCCCAGCGCCTGCGAGGCCAGGATCTCGATCTCCTCCAGCTCCTACACCATGAACTCCTCGCCGTCGCCGAAGGGGTCCCCGGGGCCGTTCCCGCCGCTCTTGGGGCGTTTGTGCAGCAGGAAGCCGTTCGCCAGGGTGGCCCCGGCCCGGCCCCCCGTGAGCACGGCCATGCCGCTGCGCTTCCTCGGCCATGGCGAGTCCCGAGCCTGCCCACAGGCAATGGGAGCAGCCGGGGCAGAGCCGCCCAAGGATTGACTGGCGGGGTTGCCATGCCCGGGCCGGACCTGAGGCCCTGAGGCGCGAGGGCGGGCCGGGCCGGCAGCGCCCGGGCCTCATTCAAAAGCGGCGAGGGGCCCGGAACCAAGCCTGGGAGTCGAGGTGCAGCCTCCCCAGCGCTGCTTCCCCAGGCCCGCTGGCCGCACGGCGTCTGGCACCGGCCATGATGCCCTTGGCCTCCTTGGCCACTGGGGCCGCTGCTGGCTCATGCCCGGCTGCTGGCGACCAGCGCCCCCGGGGCCTTCTCTGCCGGGCGGCTCTCCGGCCGCTCTTCCCCAGGCCTGGAGCTGCGTGGGGCGGGTGCGTCCCCAGGGCAGGACCTAGCCCTCGGCCTCGCTGAACCTCAGCCCGTTGGTCCCGCCTGTTCAGATCCCTCTGCAGAGCCTCCCTGCCTTTGAGTAGATCCACACTTCCTCCCGGCTTAGTATCATCTGCAAAGTTGCCGAGGTATTTTATTACAATAGATACCGTTTTCCGCTTGGATTTGGCAAACGTGCAGTCAGGGAGATCTCATAATCGTTCGTTACGTACCTTCTTTGCTCCACCCTGATCAAGAGAATCGTCACCTTTGAAATAGCTGGTTTAAATCAAAAAGCATAACTTAGTGCATGCTTTTTTTATCACTGAGACTCTGATAATGCACATCACGTCTACTCGATATGGGTCGATCCAGAACTAAAGGGATGGCAGAAATCTAATATGGGTTTATCCCGGGGAGGAAAAAGTCTAACAAAAGCCAACAAAACAAAATGAAAAAAAAACCCCATCGCCTGTAAATGACAGCTCGTGGAGTTTTCCAACACATCTCAGATCTGATGCTTTTTCAGAGCACACGGAGAGAGATCTCTTCTTTCCTTGAAAGGGCCCCACAGGTTCATCCTGCCAGAAGGTTGTGCAGCGCTGCGAGAAGTACAGTTTCATAATTGGCATAATCTGCACTTGGAACGAGCTGCCAACAGAATGGCTAATCCTGCACTCCCCCATTTTCGGCTGCGCTCCCGTTCTGCCCGTAACGATGGCTGGAGCTGCTGTGTGGCCACGCGATGGGTCACACTGGTTTCCTGGGTCAGCTGAGGAACTTAAAATAATCCCACCTGAGGAAACCTGAGCTTTCTTTTAATGAATAATCTGCTGGAACGTGCCCCTGGGGTGTAAACATGCTAAGGGCAATGGGAAGAGAGGGCACATGAATCTATGGCCAGGTTCAGAAAGGAGGTCGCAAGATCGCACTTTTGAGGTAGCATGGTATTTATATTAGCCTCCACGCACGTGAAACTACTCATTACCTGTGCTTATGTGTTGGAGATGGCAGATAATCTGAGGTTTTAAATTTGAGAACACATGTCTTGAAAATACGGTTTCTGTTCATTGATTTCAGTCGTGAGGATTCCCGTAAACTGGGTTCTTCACAGGAGTTGGTCGGGGGGAGCATTTATCTGGTATGGTGCCGTTTGAGCACAGAGATCACGCCAAAATGATTAGCACAGCAATCAATAAAATGTGGTGTGTGTGAATATCAGGAATTTAGGTATTTTGAAGTATTTGATAGCTGTGGCAGGGAACATAAATCTGAATTTATTAGTGTGTGTGTATGACAGGAACTCCTCCTCAGTCCTTCTGTGCCGTCAGACACTTACACCGTTTGGTGTTTCGTGCTATATGCTGAAATGTAACGTGTGACGCCTTGATGTGAATTTGTAATTTCTGTTCTGGAGACTTTGTACTCTGTGAACTAAAAGTTTTAACAGGAAAAGTCCTGAGGTTTTTCCAGAAGTGCCTTGCCAAACGATGGCAGTTTAGCTGAAGGCCAGGTGACTGGACCTGTTCTCTTCCCTCTTTACAGATGGTCACACAGCGCCTGTGCCAAAAAGCTGTTTGGGATGTGTCCTCCTTTACCCATTAACAACTCCAAGGACCAGACACCACGTTAGGGTATGTCTGTGATCCTGGACAATACGGTGTTTTCCCAGGGCCGGTTGTGTGTCGCAGGACGGTGTTTGACTGTGGACAAACAGCATAACGTTAACAGCAAAGGATCTGCAGTAAAGCGTTAGCCTGTCCTGAGAACACAGAAAGTATCAGGTTTGTGTAACTCCTGCCCAGGCTGCTGAGTCTGCTCTGTCCGCCTGCTTTCACCTCTTGAAGCAAAGAGCTTTTTGTTTTCCAGGCACTGGAATGTCACTCAATACAAGGCAACCAAAAAGCTCTTCATCCCTGCATCTTTCCTTCCTTGCCCACAGGATTAAAGGCTGTAAGAACAGGCTTCAAGGAGGAGTTTAGAGGGGCTTGGTCTTGTTCCATTCCTTTTTAATACCTTCTTAAAGCTATTAGGATTTCACCATCATGTTCTGCTTTTAAGACCTCCAGCAATTTCTAACGAGGTCTTCTTTTCCATATTTATTCTCTTATTGATCCCAATAATTCATCACCACACTGGTGTTGCTCGGCTGGGTTTTGGCTTGCACCCCATCCCCCCCAACAATTCTTTGTACTTTTCCTCTCCATAGATATTCAAGACTCCTGTGCGTGGAAAGCCAGTATTTAATGCTGTTGTTGACGTGCAAAAAATATTGTTTGTCTTGGCAGTTCCTGGGAGTTACGTATGCTGCGCAGTGAAGTTATTTATGCTCTGTGCCTGTAACATCTGTTCTGTTTACTCCGTGGCCTCTTCAGGACTCGCTCCAACGGCTCCATGTCCTTCCTGAGCTGAGGACTCCAGAACTGGACGCAGGGCTCCAGTATCACCGGAGCGGAGGGGCATGAACAATTTGACTGTTATACATACACAGTTTCTTTACTCAAGCTTATTCTTTACTGCTTATTTGTAGCGACAGTTTTTTCCACTGGTCAGGTTTCATACTATGAGCTCTCTCTCTGGCATCCCCTGCTACTCCAGCCTAGAAAAGTACATTTCACCAAAAGCTCTGCTTTCAGAGTAAAATTAACGCTTTCAAGTATCTGAACATAATCCACAATGAAAAAAGTGAAAGGAAGTAGAAAGGAACAGCAAAGATAAAGCAGCACCTTAGTTAGTTATTCTCAATCAGGTCAGCTGTTTGTTCAGTATGTCAAGAATGCAGATGTTCTCTCCACAAGCTTTTATCTCACAGTATGCTTCTACCCAAAGTTAAGCTTCAAATTCAAACTTATCCATTGCAGCCTCCCAGCTTGGCTCATTCCTCCGTAAACAGTGTATGAAAACATCATTGTCTTAGTAAAGGCAGGGGGACCAGAAATTGATTGCCACCTCATTTCCTACATTTTTTTTTTTCCATAAAAAGCACAAAGTATCCCATATAATAAGAAAATAGTTGTGGTACATGAATTAGAGGTTTGAAACTCAAAGAAAGAAAAAAATATTGTGGAAACCTACAATACAAAAGTGTCTTTTATCCTGTCACTTGCTAATGACAGGTAAAGAAACTCAGTGTTGACTGACAGACAGAGAAGAACACACCTTGGAAGACAATGAAAGGACATCACAAACACTAGGACAGAAAGTTGTAAAACTGAATATAATGGAGAAACATTACTGACACGTAATCAAAGCTGTTGATTTTAACTTTGATCAAAATTAACAGCTGCTGAATGGTCAACTTACTTCCCTCTAAAACAAAAGCACTAAATAAAATATCCCAAGCAATTCCCAGATATCTTTCACTAGTAGCTGCTAAGAAATTCTGAGGCTAAAGAAAAAAAAAAAAAGAGAAAAAAGACTATTTACAGCTTACTTCATTGCCTGACCTGTTCAGGGTTGACCAAGTTAATGTGTTGTTAAGAGCACGTCCAGAGGCTTCTTAAACACTGACAGGGGTGGGACATCAACCACCTCTCTAGAAAGCCCGTTTCAGTGTTTGACCACTCTCAGTAAAGAAATGTTTCCTGATGTCCAGCCTGAACCTCATGCCCTGGCGCAGCTTTGAATCGTCCCCAAGCATCCTATCCTGCACACCCAGGAGAAGACATCAGCACTTCCCTCTCCACTTCCCACCTCTTGAGAAGCTGTAGAGAGCAATGAGGTTGCCCCTCAGCCTCCTTTTCCCTAAATCAAAAGGGGACAAAACCAAAGTCCTTAGCTGTTCCTCGTAGGACATTCCTTCCAGGCCTTTAGCTAGCTTTGTTGTCCTCCTCTGGAAGCATTCTAGGGCCTTCACATCCTTCTTAAATCGTGGAACCCAGAACTGCACCCAGAACTCACGGTGAGGCTACATCGATGCCTCATACAGCGGGATAATCGCCTCTTTTCACCTGCTCTCAAAATGCCACATCAACCCTTGGCTTCTCTTCAGCAATCCTGTTCATATCCCCTTCCCCCACGCATTCTGGTTTAGACCTCTCCATCAGTCCCACAAGCTTACATCCAAAGATGCGCTTTCCCTATCAGGACTGGTGGATGACACCCAGCCCCTGCACCGCAACCTATTCCTCTGCCTCACTTGAGAAGTACTAACTCAGCAAAGCAAGCACTAGAGTTTATCATCCCTGCTACCAAAGTCAGGGCATCAACCAACTAACAGCTAAAAAGCATGTCAAATGCAGGCCTGCCTTTTGGATGGAAAACAGCTTTTAATACAAAGACCACCACATGAGTCTGAAAATCGTCCTTCAAAACCGAACCCGACTCACCTGACCAGTAGTTTACGAGGTTGTTGCACCACCCAGTATTAATGATACAATATTTAAAACAAAAGATCTACTTAACATCAATGAAACCAACACAACTGTGGGGGAATCTCCATTATAACAAAAGCCTGGTATATCTCTGGCATCCTAAACATACAAAATACCTAGAAACGCTCCCATCTCGAGTCAGGTCTTTCAGGGTTGAAAGCTTGAGCACCAATCAAAAGCTTTTACATGCTACATCACTAAAGCAGCCAGCTTGCAACTGTTGATTCGCAAAGTTCTCAAAAGCCCCTTCTACCTAAATAAAAAGAACAGATTCTCCACAACTTGCTAGGAAATACCTCCTAGCTAAGCTCAAACTTTTGCAAAGCAAGGAAATAAAATATACTCTCACCTCCTAAAGCTAGAGAGGCGAGTGCAGCGCAACTGTAGATGTGGCATATCCAGGCTTAACTTGGGTACAGCTGACCTTACCAGAGCTAGGGCAATTAGCCCGAGAAAAATAAGGGAAATCAAGCTGTGAATTCATCTCACCCCCTTTTCAGTTAGGAAAGAGTTGTACCTCTTCCTTTTAAAGCACCAATGAGATCCTAACAAGGGATGAAAATATCTGCAAGAGGGATCCGGCACGTTCAGCTGTAGAAGTGACACTGCAATGGAAACAGAGCTATAATCCTACAAGTTTGGAAATTAGAAGTAACCTGGAAAGAGAGAATGCAAAATACACTTAGCTTGACATACGCTTTCCTAAGTCTATCCTACAGAGTCAAGCCTCCAGTTTTTTATGTGAGATTAGGCCAAACATTGGTTCTTCTGAGATAAGAAACACTTAGTCTGGCAGAATTTATTCAAGCTGGAAACAGAGATATTTAAAATTACTGCAGGATTTTCCTTTCCCATCAATTAGCAAGAAATCTAAAGCAAAAACAAAGGGAAAACAAAACAAAACAAATTACAGCATGAGACAAGCATAAATTCACTGTCGTTCATACAGTAACTGAAGACATGAAGTCATTAAGTCCAGAATCCTGCAATACAATTTCAAAAATCATTTTCCTATCAGAGCCACACTGTTGTTTGCCACAGGAGGGAATTCTTGGGAGACGGAGCAACTAAAACCTTCTTGGTGCATAACCTTCTGTACATCAGGAGGGTAAACACATTGGGCACAAGACACTGCCAAGATGCATTTCTTACAAAAATCACATGTTGGGCGTTTACAGTAAAATCTCTTCATTTTCTGTCTCACGCCAAAGGACTTTGCATGGGAAGAGAAAGAAATCCCTTCACACAGATGCATTTCTAGCCACGAATGGCATACAAGAAAAACTGCTCAACTAAGTAAGAAAAACACTACCTCTCTAACTTGTTTAAAACCCTCCCAGACAAAATAGAATCACAGCCTCCTAATGCATCTTCCATTTTTCTGTTCCCTGAATATTTGTCAGCACTTGAAATCTATGGTAGTGGACAATACAAACAGAGCACCTTAGGACAGTATATTAATTCTGTGGAAGAAACGTTTCTTTAAACGGGAGTATTACCTATACCTTCGTCTCAGGGTCCACTGAAAAATCTGCTTTGGCTTTCAGGAGGTTTGGCATTCAGCTCTACAGAAAGAGAATAATCAGATATAAGTATTTAAGAAACAGATATGCAGAAGTCAATTATATATTACAAGCTTAAGAAACACATGGGCCGATTCAATTTTTGCTTGCACTGCCACACAAATTAAGTTTATGTATATATACCTTGATCTCTGAAAACACGTTTCTACTTTAGTCTAGTCTAGACATTTTTCATTTCTTACAGGTACATTGATTTGATGTCCCTTGGAGAGCTAGCAAGCTGTGCTTCTGTTGCAGCTCTGCATTATGCTGAATGCACAGATACTAATTCCAGGGGTCTCCAACTGCTCTCATGACATACAAACTGTGATCCGTGAAGACTCAGCTGACCAACAGTGCAGATCAAACATCCCTTGGCTTGAAGAAAATAGGAGTACACATTAATGACACATCAGCGACACATTAGCAAACTCCTAAGAATCTGAGAAACGTCACGTAGAGATTACCTGATGGCTACCAAGGTAAAAAGAGCCAATTTTAACAAGAAGATATGGTGTACACATTAAAAGTGATTGAAAACCAGCACTGTAAACTCTTCTAAGAACACAGCTACAGTAAAGCAAAATAACAGTGCTGAGTGCCCAAGTTGGGGATCTCAGTCGTCCTTCTGTCTCTGCCTCTAACAACTGCCTAAAAATACGACAGTTTTGGACAAGAACTTCCAGTACTGAGGAAAAGTGTTCTAAGATTAAGAGGACTTACGACATCAAACAAATATACCGTTACTTTAGGAAACTTGGCACAGATCTTAATGAGAAAAGGAGATCATCATAAAGAAAAGCAAGGCTAGAATTCTTATTCACAGGTCAGCAGTATCACAGCTGCATGGGAATTCTTATTTTATGGGATAGATTTTGAGGGCTTCGGCACAGGAAGTACATTCAAGTCTACGTGAACAAGTGATCTCCAGATTTGTCAACACTTTGAAATATACACGCTGGGCTGTGTAGGTGTTGGATTTTTCTGAACGTTACACTATTGTCCCCAACATTTTCAGTAAATTTGTACTAAAAATCTTTAAAAAAATCTTGCCATGGAAAAAGAGACTGAAATGGATTCAATAGAAGCTCATAAGAACAAAACAGCTTTTTACGCAACTGAGGAGCGTTTTAAAAAAGGCTTGGGTGCCTTACCATGAAGCAATTTGACTCCAGAGAGTTTCATCATCATCTCATATTACCCCTTTCACGTTTTGCCCAATAAAGTACGTAACTTCAAACAGTATTGGCAAAAGTTTTCCCCATGATAATGGCAGTCAGAAGATCAAAAAAGGACTGAAATGTAGTTAGACAACTAAGGTATACTAGAGTGGCTGTGAGACAAAGAACTTATTTTACTGTTGAAGTTTATAATTGGTGGGCACAACAAACCCAGACCACTGCCACACATTTGATAGACATTAGAAATAAAAACTGAAACCTTACCTAAAGACTCTGTTAAATAAATATACCTTAATTCCTGGATACGACACCTTCATAGAACAGAAGAATTCTGAAAAATTCATAAAATGGTATTAATTTTTTTGAGAACACCGTGTAGATCACAGCAATTTCTGCATTACGTGCAAAAAATTATAGTTGAAATCCTAAGGGTATCAACAATTTGACTGTTATACATACACAGTTTCTTTACTCAAGCTTATTCTTTACTGCTTATTTACAGCGACAGTTTTTTCCACTGGTCAGGTTTCATACTATGAGCCTTCTCTCTGGCATCCCCTGGTACTCCAGCCTAGAAAAGTACATTTCACCAAAAGCTCTGCTTTCAGGGTAAAATTAATGCTTTCAATGTATCTGAACATAATCCACAACGCAAATGGTGAGTGAAAACAGATACGAGGGAGTAATTTCCAGCCCCTACCTCCTCCCTCCACCACCAAGTACAGCTAATGTAAGCTGGTTTGTATCTGCAAAATCTTGCAGACTAACCCATAGCTGCACATCTGGGTGCCTTCATGCGTTTCAGCCTTCTAGTTTTGTAAATGCAACCTCGTTAAATTATTGGTAAGAATGAACAACAAAGATTGACTCACATGCTGGGTCTAACAACGTCAACAGCAAAGCTGCCACAAACTTTCACTGAAAATTCTGAGGGTTCAGATTAGCAGTAACTTTACCGATTTCCAATCAACTTTCCTAACAAAGTTCTAAAGAAAAACACTGTCAAGACAAATCCCTTCAACTTTCTGTTTGAATAAATATATATTCAGTAATACATGTTAAAATCTTCAGCTCTTTGATACAAAGCTGTAGAGAGTGCATTCTGAAATGGTAATGAAAAATCACTCTTCTTATTATTAAAACCTCACTTCTCATAGAATTAGAAAAAAAAATACCTTATTGAACTTGCATCCTCTTTCTAATGGGCTTGATAATAAATAATTCTTCATAAGTTTTCAAGGATAGAACCTAATTCAAGCAGATAAAGGAACAAGTGCTAATGTATCTAACTCTTCTAGAATATTAAAACAATTTATATACATTGCTCTTTCAAAGTACAAACTCATTCTCTGGTGTGAACCCAGAGATCTAGGATACAATGGTTTTGTTGCTGTCAAAATAGGATAAATAAATTCTTATTTCACAGCGGAAAGTGGAGACATCGTGCATAGCTCAAGTCCGCGCTACTGCTACCCAGTGATTCATTTCTATATAACAAGACTATAAAAGAAAATTACACCAGGTCTTAATCGTGTAGCTGGACATGCCGACTGATCAGCTAGTTGGTGTGCAGCAGGCATAGCAATAAAATTGTCCTGGAAAGCTGAATGTCTGGTCTAAACAATGTGCTTTTGCAACTAAAAAGCCATTTTTCCAGTGAATGTTTGACATTTTTCCTGCAAGTATCCCAACCAATTAAATTCTTTCCGTTTGCATTTCACACCGCACAGTTTCCCTTCACCTTTCTTTATGACACGGGTCATGAGTACAACTGCAGTTAAATAACAAAAGTTGCTGGTTTGGACACATTGATATCACGCTCATCTCTGCTCAAATTGGAAAACAGCAGAGGCGCACTAGTCCGGTGTGGGAGAGAACTTCATTTTTGCTTTATTTCATTTCTTATATTAAGAAAAAGTGTGGGAAAATGCACTGATGGCTGTTTTTTCTTTAAAATTTGCTGTAATCAATCACAGAAATGTTCAACCAGTCAAATTAACTTCTCAATCAGGGATGAGTTCAACTATAAAAAGTAAGCTAAAATCCATGGAAATAATGGAAACATAAATACAAATTACTTGGAAGAAATAAAGCCTTAAGTTACTTATTACATTCCTGAAACAGGGGCCTCAACTCATTGCTCGCAGGTGCTGATTCAGATTGCGTTGGCTCTGCATCTGCAATAAAAAAGATATTAAAGTTCTTAGCATTACTTAAATCATGACAATAAAAAGGTCAACTACAATTTCCAGCTTCTGCCTCGCATCAACAAGCATACAAAGCCCTAGTCGAAAAAGACATAAACAGTAAGAATAAAGTATATATGTGGTCACATGACAAGGAGAACGGCCATTTGACTTTGCTACAGTGAAATAGTGCATGTAAAAGGAAAATTACTCCTCAGTACCTGAAGTGCCAAGTCATTTTAACATCTGCCCCTGGAGTTCTCTTAAAAATATTCAGATATTCAGCAGCGTTGGAAGTAATTCATAAAATGCAACTGCGCTTTTATTTTATCTTTGGGCTTGCAAAGCAACCAGTATACAAAGATGTTGTCTACCTCATTAAAGTTATTCATGTCAGAGATGAATCACAATACAAATAAATAAGTGTTTCAGCACTTAAAACAATACGGCTTGATTTTTTAAGTAGGCACACAGCTTTTGACTTCAATATCACTCTTAAAAACAACAAATATTTCAAGTCCTTCTATATCTAGTTATACAATTCAAGTATACCACAGCAGCTGTGAGACACAGAACTAATTTTACTGTTAAGTTTACAGTTGGTGGGTACAACAAACCCAGACCCAACTTAGTTAAATTCTTGGTTAGAATGAATAACAAAGACTGACTCACATGCTGGGTCTAACAACGTCAACAGCAAAATTTCCACAAACATTCACTGAAAATTCTGAAGGTTCAGATTCAGACTGCGATGGCCCTGCATCTGCAATAAAAAGATATTAAAGTTCTTAGGATTACGTAAACATGACAACAAAAAGGGCAACTACAATTTCCAGCTTCTGCCTTGCCTCAACAAGCTTACAAACTCCAGCCTGTTCAGATCCCTTTGCAGAGCCTCCCTACCCTCCAGCAGATCCACAATTCCACACAGCTTAGTGTCATCCGCAAACTTGCTGAGGGTGCACTCAATGCCTTCATCCAGGTCATCGATAAAGACATTGAACAGGGCTGGACCCTGGGGAACCAAGCCCTGGGGAACCCCACTTGTAACTGGCCTCCAGCTGGAGTTAACTCCATTGACCACCACTCTCTGGGCCATCCAACCAGTTTTCAACCCAGGAGAGTGTGCGCCCATCCAGGCCAGAGGCTGACAGTTTCTGAAACAGAATACTGTGAGAAACTGTGTCAAAGGCTTTACGGAAGTCCAAGAAGACTACAGCCACAGCCTTTCCCCCATACAGTAGTTGAGCCGCTTTGTCATAGAAGGCAAAACATTGGTAAACATTATCTCTCCAAGGAAACGGTAGAGCGACCTTCCAGTACCTGAAGGGGCTACAGGGAAAATGGGAAGAAACTCTTTAGGAGGGAGCACAGGGATAGGACAAGAGGGAACGGTTTGAAGCTTAAAGAAGGGATATTTGGATTATAGAGAGAAGGAGGAAATTCTTTACCGGGAGAGTGGTGAGGCACTAGCACGGGTTGCTCAGAGAAGTCATGGATGCCTCAGTCCTGGAGGAGCTCAAGGCCAGGCTGGATGCGGCTTTGAGCAACGTGAGCCATGCAGGTGTCCCTAACGCTGCCTCCCACGGTGGGGAGCTTAGAACTGGATGGTTCCCCCTGACCCAAACCATTCCAGAACTCCGGGAGAGGCCCTGAGGCAGCGGCCGCCGCGCGGCGCCACGGGAAATGGAGTCCCGCCCGCCTACGCCTCCCAGCACGCCCCGATGGCGCAGAACTACAGCTCCCGGCGTGCCGCGCGGCGCCCCCGCCCGCTCCCTCACCGCGCGCCCCCCCGCTGGGGCCTATGGCTCCTGCGGGCCGAGCCCGGGGGCGCCGCCTGCCGGCCGTGTTTACCGCGCTCCGGCCCCGCTGCCCGGCTCCCTCCGCTTCCTCCGGCCGCGGGGCGAGGAGAGCGCGGGCGGCGCCTCTGCCGGGAGGCGGCCCGGCCCGGGACCGGAGCAGGGGTCGGCCCCTCTTCCTGCCGAGCCGGCCGAAAGCGCCGCTGCCCGCACCGGACATGGCGGCCGCGGCGCCGGAAGCCGCCCCGGAAGCCTTCCCGCCGCTCCCGTGATGCCCCGCGGCGGCGCCCGTTCGAGCGGCGGCGCCCGCCGAGCGCCGAGGAGGAGGCGGCTTCTCCCCGGCTCTGGATGGCCGCGGCAGGGCGAAGCAGAAGCGAGCCGGGGGCGGCGTGTCCCCCGGGGCGGGTGCCGTTCCCGGGCGCCGTGTGCCGGGAGAGCGGCTGCCGCTTCGCCCGCGACCTCCTCAAGCCCGTCCTGTAGCGGCGGCAGCAGCTCCCTCTGCCCTACGAGCGGCTCGGCTGTTTCTGCCGCCGGGTGAGCGGCCGGGAGGGAGCCCCGGGGGCCGTTCTGCCCCGGCCGCGCGTGTCTGAGCGCGGCAGCCGCTCCTCGGGCCGAGCGCTCGCTGGGGCCGCGTCCTTCGGTGCCCCCGCGGCGGCGTTTGGGAACGAAGCTCCGGGTGAAGGGCCGGGAGGCCTCAGCTGCTGCCCGGGGATCTGTAGTTGTCCCCCTTCTGCTCAAAGCCCGTCACTGGTTTGTTACTCAAAAGAAGAAGAAAGCGGTGTGAAGTGGCTTTGGAGTGGCGGCTGATCTTTAAGAGATGGGGCTTGTAATTCCTGTGGGAATTGATCAGTGGTGTGATTCCAATTCACCCTGAGGAGCAACAGAGCAGCCTTTTCTGTGTTCTTCTATGGTCTCATGATTCTGTGGCTAAGGATGTCTCTTTAAAAGGAGCCCTTTGACCTTGCCTTGACTTCCAGGGCTACGATGGGCTGTGCTCTGCAGAGGGCGTTGGGACTAATGCATCCTAATGAGATGTACCACTTCCTGCTGTGTGCTTACTGAATTGGCAAATCCTGGAGACAGTCTTTTCTCTCCTGGCTGTTTCTCTGCTAACAAGTACTATGTTAGCTGATTGTTTGGGGCTCTAGATAGTGTGTGTGTGAATACGCTTGGCCTTTGCCACCAAGGCCGTCACTGTTCTTTGTCTATCCTGCTTCTGTAACAAGAAGTTACATATCTCACCCAGTATCGGTACTCTCTGCCTGTATCTCACCCAGTATCCGTGCTCTCTGCCTGTATCTCACCCTGTATCCGTTCTCTGCCTGTATCTCACCCCGTCTCTATTCTCTCTGCCTAACCCTAATGACTCTAACCCTAGTCCTAACCCTAACAATGACCCTAACCCTAACCCTTAAACATTTTGTCTGAAAATCATTGCCCGTTTGTGTGCTTTGTGGTGCCAGCCTCTCTTACTCTTTGTCTTACTCCCATTCCCTTATGGTGTGCGTGTCAGATAGGATCCGCGTGACCTGGGTTGTGTTCAGGGATCATATTTTTGTCCAAACAGGTTGGCATTTGTTTCTGTAACTTAGGCAAGTTGCACCCCCGTGGCCCAGCTGTGCACCCCAGCATTTTAGTCTGTTGATATTTGTTGGAGCCAGAATAAATATTGCTTTTGAACATCCGTGATGTTCCCTCCCTCACCTGGGGAGAGAAACTTCTGTCCTGCAGCGTCCTTGCTCCTTTTAGGAAAATAGCTGGTCATTAAAATCACTTTTCTTGTCCCATCTTTAGGCAGGACAGCAGGAAGTTGACAAGGAATGATCTACAGGGACTCGGGGATGCTCTTCAGCCTGGCCAAGGAGGAGCCACGGCACAGCAGCCTCCCCCGCACTGATTGCTACCTGCAACAGTACAAACCTTAGCCCACCCACTGGTGTGGGAGAATGGCAGCATGGAGGTGAGAGGCCAGAGAGGGGGGTGGGACCTCATGGAGATGATCCCTGCCCATATCCCCACACGTATTTGGTGTTTGGGTTTTTTTTAGATTATTTGGAGAGACAGACTTGACAAAGTTATAAATAGAATTGCATGTTTACACACGGACACAAACCACAAACAGTGCAAACAATGGAACAGAACTGTTTGAATTGGCATCTCATTGCATCTTCATGTGTGGAAAAAAATATTTATATATGGTTATAAACTTGTAAAATAACTTCTTATTTTTGAGTACTCAAAGTACACTACATCAACAAAGATATTATTCAGTATTAGAATAAGAGAAAAATAAAAAAAAACCTCAAGCCAGTCCTAACACAGACCCAATTTCTGCAAATTAACAAAGTATAGTTAGCTCGAAAGACTAGACACTTCCTTTATCTAAGCTACACAAAAAATACCCACAACCCTAATTTCTGCAGTAACAAAGACAATGTGGTTAAAAATTGGTTTACTATGGAGTTTCTTGACATATATGCAGCTATTACAAAGCTTTACTCTTGACATATTATCCAATACAGCCTATGTAAAAAATACACTAGGATAGTCTTTGGCTTTTCATGTGATTCAGCTGAGAATTTTGCCATTTGTTAAACATATTTTCCTTGGCTGCTTTGACAATACAGTCAAAAGGGAGGGAAAGTAGATCTTAAATAAAATATTTGTAATTTTCTTCAAACAAAATAGATTAAAATGCTAAAATTTGAGCTATTTACATAAAACGGCACAATTCTTGTCAAGTCTCTTTCACAATCTGTGTATTCCCAATGAAGGGATATGGTCGCTCAATCTAACTAAAAGGCCACACTCAGTGGAGCACTTCCTTTGGCCTCAGTAAACTCTAGATCAGACCCTTAAAACTTTAATTGTGGGCCAAAACAGAACAATAACATTTTGAAAATTTTCAATCTACTGGCTTGTAAATTCTGTGAGATGGCTAAACTGAAATGAACCAGTGGCTTATTCCCAGAAGTGATACAATTTATATAAACTACTACTTCTATCACTTAATAAATATTAAACAACTCAACTGGTTTCAATAATGCAGAATATTTGAGCATTGGCAGGTGTACTGGGATGCAAATAATATGGCATTAAAGATGTGCTGTAACTTGACTGAGCCATACAGGATAACTGCTATCATCTCTTCTGTACTACTACACTACACCTTCCTCATAGAATCATCATAGAATCACCAGGTTGGAAAGGACCCACTGGATCATTGAGTCCAACCATTCCTAACACGCCCTTAAACCATGTCCCTAAGCACCTCATCTACCCGTTCCTTAAACACCTCCAGGAAAGGAGACTCGACCCCCTCCCTGGGCAGCCTGTACTGCCAAGCGTACTTTCAAATAAATAAATAAACACAATAAATACTTTCAAATAAATAAATACAGCAGAACAAACTATTCAAAACTAGCACTTAGCAGATACTTCATTGGTTCATCCTGCAGGACAATATATATCAGGAGAAATCTGTCTTTATTTTGGTGCTTTAATGAATTATATAAGCGATATAGAACTTCATGTGTAAATTATTCCTGTGTGGCATTTAATGGATTTCTTTATTTCCCTGCTATTATTAAAATACTCTTATCATATGTGCCAAATAGCAAGTTTTGAAATGAAATGCAACAGACACGCACATTAGAAGATTGAAAGTACGCTTGGCATTTTTACAGTGAGTTCTATTTTAAAACTCTTCCTTCATCTCCAAATCCTTAAAAACAAGATAAAACCCACTTTTATAGAAGAAATACTAGAAAGTTTTAAATTTAAGCAGTCTTGCAGGAGAGATTCAGTCCCTCCATTACAGGCTATGAGGTTTAGCACAGGTGAGCTATAAAAAAATGCCCATCCAAACTAAATACAAAATCAGAGTTTTAATGAACTTTCTGCCACTAGCTCTTCAGTATTATTTAAATCTCTTTAAATTTAAATAATAATAAATTTAAATTAAATTTAAATTAAATTTAAATTTATTATTTAAATAAGAGGGTCAAAGAGACAAAACGCCCACTTCATTAAAACAGAAGGAACCATTGAGCTAATATAAGTGAGGACTAATGATTCAGCAGAACTGCTTCCAGGTGAAGTATGTTGTCCTATGAAGCATAATTAATTCTCCTACAACAGATGGACATAAGACTACCTACAGAACAGAGTGAAGCAATCATTTTTTGAAATGCATGCTGTGGGAAGGCATTGCTAAATACCTTCACAACGAGTGAAGTTGGCTAAGAAAGCCAACCATCAGTCCACTTATTTTTCACAACAAGCTCCACTTGCCTCATGCACAAACCACAGCCTTATTAAAGACACAGTTTACTACTATCCTGAATTGAGTAAAACTAAGAGTTGTAACATCCATTAAGTTTTTCTAGTGATAAAGGAAATACCGAGATAATTTTTCCCAAGTTCAAAGTTGATTTGCATTTTCTTTTTTGTGTTAAGGCAGGTCTATGCAAATTAAATTCCACACGTTTTCAGTGGAACTCGCTTTCACATGAAAAGTGAATTGCATGAGATGAAAACCAGAATACTGCAAGACTTGAGAAGCGGACAATAACATTTTCTTGGTTTTCCTGAGTGTGCAATTTTATGACCTTTGCAAGCAATATAATCAACATTTCCATATATACTTGCAAGTCAAATAAAGTTGGCCAGCTCTGTGCTACCTCTTATTCTTCTAGCTTCAGGTGTCCCTTTCAAAATGTTAGGCCCGTAGGACACTTTGTAAGACAGTTTAAAATCGTAATTAAACTATAATTATGAAGAATTTAAGAACTGACAACACAAATTCTGTTTTTCCTCAATGCTAGAAAAAAATGCATAGGAATAATGCTTAAAGTAGGAGTACAGTACCACAGTTTTTATATTTACATTGTAAGTTTGAATCAAATCTACATCTGTGCAAAAATGCAATAACTTCTATGACAGTAGCATTAGGAGGACTCCAGAGAAGTTGGGATTCTCTTGCCATGAGTGTCCTGCAATCACTTAGAGACTCACGTATTCCGCTCTTAAATAACTTCTAGACTAAATGGGAAAAAACTAAAGGCAGCTAAAATATCATTCCATTACATACAGGCAAAACTGAAAAATATTTACTTTGCCTATCTGAAGCAAGTGTGTTTCCCTTATGCTCCCTACAGTCCTCTTACTCTGATCACCCAGATGGCAATATAGTTCCCTCATAACTTGGGTGCTCTATTGTTTTTCCACATGGAAGGCCAGAAATGACCAGGGCATACACATGAAAACTGAAGCTAGAAGGTGCTTGATCCTACAGTTTAGATATAGCCATTGTCTGTAGATGATATGTCTCATCACACAGTAATCATACATATTTGATTCCTTACTTCTGCCAAAGAGTTCCATCATTTCAATTACAGGCTTATCACAAAAGCTTGCTTTTTTATCTCCCTTTTAAAAAAAAGAAGTAAGAAGAAATTAAAATTATTATAAACATTCGGAATGGTAAGCTTCTTTCTTTGACCACAAGGAAAACCAGATTCTTTGTACAAGACACAAAACAGTTAAATACAGGCTCAGATATACACAGGCTGTGTAGACACACTCAGCCATTAAGCACAGAGAATATAACCCTTTCCTGGATCAGATAAAGCTGGCTTTTCAGCTTAAGGACCTGCCTGGATATACACGTTTTAGCAGAATTGATCAAAGTCAAATCTTAGTAAGAGCCAAGGAGATTCCTATGTGAACTGTGATGTCTTCTGCAGCTGGTTATGAGTCTTGCTATCAATGAACACATGGCCAGGGGAGGGGGAGAAAATAAATCCGTTACTTCTGTAGCTAAACTTTTAGAATATCTTTTTTTTTGTACAAATGAAAAATGGATGTAATCTCTGTCACATATGAAACACACCCTAAAATACTTGTCCTACAATTTTACTCTTCTTCCTACTAAAGAAGGAAAATAGGCACCAGATTTTTTTCTGACTCACGTCAAATACATATAGAAAGGTCTTCCTCAGTACCTGCTGGTAAAAGACATTAGGACATGACTATAAATACAGTATAAAGTTTCAGGTAATCATGTAACCATTTAGACATTCATAACCTCTCTCTGCTCCTTCTGCTCCCCAAGTATTTCATTAGACTCTAGACTTACCCCATCATATAAAAAAATCTACCAAAAAAAAGATATTGTGTTTCTTTGTTTTCACAGAGATGTTAAAAAAGATACATTTCTGTGAAAATGTCATTACAAAAAAAGTATAGCCAAGCTTGCACTTTTTAAAAAAATATACACTTAGACAAAAAGTGTAATCTAGTTTCTTATATTAACAAGTCCTCATTTGCTTATTCCAGAGATTAACCGCAATGTTACCATAAAGAGAGAAAGGTAAACAAAGCCTGACCAGATTTGCCCATAATAAGCACCACTTTTGGAAGCAAAGATACATTATTTATTATATCTTTTAACTGAATGAAAAGCAAATTGCTTTCCTCAGCTGACAAAAAAAAGTAGATGCTGGAACAGGTTGTCCAAATAGGTCATGGCTTCCCCATACCTGAAAGTGTTCCAGGCCAGGTTCAATGAGGTTTGGAGTAACCTAATCTAGTGGAAGGTGTCCCTGCCCATGGCAAGGTGGTCGAACTAGATGATCTTTAAGGTTCCTTCTGACTCAAACTGTTCTATGACTCCATGATTCCCTTTTATTTTTCCTGTCAGACAAATGCATACAAGATAAAACCTGCACTCTCGTTAGAATGTTCATATTCCAACCCTATCACAGGGCAACTTCACTGCCCTATGTGTGGCTTAATAAAGATTTCTCTGTTTCCACTTGTCTGCACCAAGATGTATTGGCACATTTGCACAGATGCAGATGAATGGCAGTTTTTATGAAGCCTACTTTGACAAACACTTTAGCAAAGCATTTATGCAAGCATGCATTCTAACAAGCCTTTCAACAATGCCTGCTCTTACACACTTGCATGATTTTTCATATGAAAAAGGGAGTTGCACACATGTAAATGCATACATATCCAAAACTGTAATTCCAAATCACATATACTCTAGGACTGTCCAGAATCTCTGATAATGCAGGCAGGCAATACTGTATTCACATGCAAGAAATAATCCTAATCCCTGCTTAGAAAGGAGGTATCACTGTCCCTCTTCTCATGCTGGATAGCTGAAAAGATGAGTATCAAGGGTCCTTCCAATGAAAGCACACCTCCTCCCAGCCTGTCAGTGGTATAATCACTACTGCTCTGTGACAGACATCAGAGTGGATATGGACTCTTTCAATTACCATCCTGTATTGTTCATAACCATACATGGTGCAAAGACCAAGATGACATTTCTGACACTGCCATATATATGGTCTGTGAGTAGGGAGTTTGGAGGATGCTGTTCAAAACCGTGATCATGGCTGTGCTCACAGTGGACTTACTCACTCCAAACTGGTCATTGAGCAATAGGAGTCCAGGGTTACAAAACTCCAGTGGCTGAAAGCTATTCTCTCAAACACAGCTGTGGGCTTATCTATTTTATCTAGTTACACGGTTCTGCTTGGTTCTGCTAAACCAAGTTTGTCTCCCACAGCCCAGAGCCCCTGGCTAAACAGAGGCTAAGCAGCTGCAATGACAGACTCCCAGAAATTCATTATCCCTGCCTTCTTCCTCAGATGGCAAGACATCCAGAAAAGTAAAAATAACTTCTTCTGGAATGTCTTCCTGCAGTACTTGTCCCAGACACAAGGTTACATGCTCCATTCCCTCCACACTGTGCCTCTCCCTGACTGCTAACACAGCTTGAAGGCACCAGGGCTCACCTGTACATGAGAAGAAACAAAATAAGCAGAAACCAGGGAGAAGCCTTGCTTCTTTATGTGAGGCCACATGTAATTGTAAAGGCAGCAGCAACATGCTCACATTATCCATTCAAGCTACAGTGTGGTTATATCTTAAATGGGTCCACTGGGAGCTCACAGTCCAGAAAGTAAAGGACTGTGGGATAGCTTTCTTTTGGATAGTTTCAAAGCACATGCCTAATGGGGACGTGCAGGCCAGGGAACTCGACTAGATCTAATACAAAGCAAAACTTGTGAAGCAAGTTACATTATCCTCAGCAACAGCTGCTTTCATCCTCTGGGTTTTTTTTGTTCTTCACTACTTATTAATGCAGACAAAGCCTAATACTACATTACAAAATAAAGAAAAAAAAAGTATGCACTCAGAAGTACATAAAAATGAAAAATAATAAGCACAAACCCAAATGAAGTTCATGACACTGTGAACAGTAATTATAACTACACAGTGCTATTTAGGAATACTCTGTATTCTGCTGCATACAAAATTGTCTCAAATTGGGAATTTCAACTAAGTAAATTTATTGTGAATTACGAAAGCTTTAATTACTGATGCAGGTATTGAAAACATAGTCATACAAACACCCACAGAAAATACTTCTCCTCTCTGTTTGTCTGTCCCAACTTCACTTCAGACACCTC